>NC_065546.1:16922572-17041263 GCF_022605725.1 Anthonomus grandis grandis
ACTTTTGGAGACCCTCTTAAGGCCATAAACCTTTCACTATTTTTAGTACTTCTTTTCTTTGATTAACTTGGCATTCATCGCTTCACCACCATCATTCCATTTTATTGCACTTTAGAAAAAAAAAATATAACACTTCTTAATACTGGAACACGTATAATTACTAATATTTTTATATCTCCTATAAAACAAGTTGCCAATTTTTTTTATATCAAAATAAGGTCGTAGTTCTGTGCCAACAAATCTTGGGTAATCTTTGTTATAGCTTATATACCATAAATTCCAAAAGGAATTCTTATTTTGGGTATAAAGTAGACTTTATTATAAAGATTTTTAGTATTAATATGAATGTATTATTAGTCTATTAATCCTTGGCTTATGGAGACTATTTTACTAGGTGCCTTTTTAATAAAAAAGTCTATTGATATATATCATTAGATATTTTGTTGCCATGAAATGAGTTATCTTTGGTAAATTAAAATTAAAATCGCATACTCAACATTTAATACCATTAAAGTTTTCAATTTGATAAATTTAGCATCCTCTTGCTGTGGGGAATGATACAGAATTTATTAATTTAAGCTTATACTTTTAATTTTGTATGCTCAGCAAAGAAATTAGCATACAATAGAAATATTTTTTTTGATCTTTGTAGATAACGTTGTGCGGTTTTTTTAAATTAATTTAAATTATTGTCAGAATAATAAAATCTCTATAACCAAAATTATTATTTAATATATATTTATTTTATTGTATCAATATTTACTATATTTTAAATAATATTTGCTCATATCAAAATATAAACAATGCGGTCCTATTCAGTAACAAATTCAAAGAGACTTTATGCAGGAAATCCAATTAAAACTTAAATAATTTTAAAATTAAAGAGCTTATGTCTTTGGAATCATTAGAATCAAAAGGTAAACTTCAATGAGTATTCGATTTATTTAGTTATTAACTACTACTAAGGCCATAAGGCAAATTAAACACTCATTAAGCTTTAAATAGATTTAGGTGATATTAAAGCACAGATTAACAGAATATTCTGTAAATCTGTGCTTTAAGCTAAAGCTAGAGTAACTTTAAGGTAACGTTTAGCAACCAATATTCAAAATTCTTCTGGAATGTAAATAAATCAAAATTTAAAATCTAATGAATAAAGAGAATAATTGGCCATTTTTAGTTACTGAGACAACAAGGCACACAAAAAACCAAACACCGGCATTGGGGAAATTTTGTTTAGACGTCCATTTTGTTAAAACAAACCGTACACAATAAAAATCTACAAAACTAATAGGTTGTTTACCAAAAAAATAGTTTTTTATAATAGGAGCTGATTATATTAAGTCTATATAAATTGTGAGTTTTATTACTTAAAATGTATTTATTTTATTAAATTCTTTATCGGCATTTGACAAATAATATTTTAACTTAATTTACAATAAAGCTAAACAAAGTGATTATATTCATTCCATAGAAAAAAAATCCAATTAAAAACCAAAAAAAGTTAACTATCAATAATAATGGATTTATTCTTCTGAAATTTAGACAAATCAAAATACAAAAGTCCATAAATGTGTGCTGTACCCACAGCCGTAACTAGCTATGTTTTCGCTTTTGACCGAGGTATATAAAAAAAAATTAAATTTGGTTTCGGTTACATTTCAGTTTAATTTTCCATTTTGCTCAAAAAAAAAGCTTTAAACTGAAAGCTAAAAAATAATGAATGACCCTGCCAGAAAAAAAATTTAAAAAAAGTATTTTAAGTTGAAAACTTCAACGATAGAGACTAATTATTTCATTAGAATACTAAAAATAGAAAAGCAAGCTATTACATAAAATCTTGAATATTTAAGCTACATATTTGCGATAAAATAACCCCACTTATCTAAATTGGGAAATAAATGGGGACTTTAGACAAGACAGGCTACTAAAAACTAAACCTTATAGGTGAACTATTAAATTAAACTTAAGTAAAACCCTAAGTAAACTTAATAAGCGAACCTAAATAAACTTAACTAGAGTCAACTAAACTTCAAAATAGGGCAGAATGGTACAAAACTATGTAAATCACTAATGGAATTGTTATTTCCAAAAGGTATGCTGTTAAGAATAAATTATAAATATTTATTTAAATTTACTGGACTCATAAAAAGCAAAAATAATAACTAAAATTTATATAACAATTCAAGATCTATTCTAACATTCAAGATCTATTCTAAGTACAAATACAAAATTTGAAATTTAAACAACGCTAAACTGCCGCGAAAACGATTGTTCGCCTGTCTAAGAAGAAGAGACAAGTTTAGGCGGTGAAACTACAGTCTATAATTAGCAAAAACTACTATATTTCATATTTACCACTAATCTAATAAACCGATGAGTGCCAAAAAACAAAGTAAACGAAGTGTATTAATTAACGAAGTGCAATTCGGGTATGATTCTGATGATATTTTTTGTTTGTTTTCTTTACGTTGATATTAATACCATATTGTTGAACATACTGCGTGATATGGTCCGTCAGTCAATCTTTGCAGTGCTCCCAAGCTATCTACCATCACCATGGTTAATATTATTTGTTTTGACTCCGCTCAAGAGGATATCCTTCTTCTACTCCGTTAAGGGAGTCTTAACGCGTCTGATTTTACGTTATATTTTTACCGATCTCTAAAATTATTCTGGCATTTTTTGATATCATCCAAGCTTCTACGATATTAAACATTATATGATATTGAATGCGATTAATGTTTTTTAATATTAGGTAAGATATACGAATACACAGTTGACGTGTCTGCATCTCTGCGTTAGGGCTTAAGCCCCAAAGAGTGCTGTTGTAGTTCCGAGTTTATTTACAAGACTATATTGGTTTTCGGATATCTATTCTTAGCATTTATTGTAAATTCTTCTGTATTTTATGAAACAATTTTAGCATATGATTCATCAGATTGAGGCTCCGAAATTCCTCGCATTTTTTTGCTCTAGGTTTTTTTGGGCGATGCTATAAATTTTAATTGCAGCCATTTTTCGGGGATATTTCCAGAATTAAGATATCTGTAATCTCGGCTATTTCTTCATAATCCAATAGCTTTATAAGTTCAACCTCTATACTATCTGGTCCCACTGCTTTTTTGTTTCTCACTTGTTTTACTCCTAATTCTACCTCATCGAATAGTATGGATGGGTCTGTAGCGTCTTCCGACAGTAAGTACGTGAACTTCGGCCTCTGATTTTTTAAAAGATTTTTTCAAATAATGTTTATCAATTAAAAAAAACTCATTTGTGTTTATGATCTTCGTAACTAGTCGCTTTATTGAGGTTCTAGTTATTAGATCTATACATGTGCAGTATTTCTATTTCTACACATTTCTTCGATGTTTCTTGTATTTTATCTTCTTTGTATTTTATAATCTTGTTCTTAATGTTTGTATTTATTTTTTAGTACTCTTCTTTATTACTTATATCTGTTTTTCTCTATTCTATTAGTTTTAAAATTTTACTAGTCAGTCAAGATTTTTTGTTGCTTTCCTTTTCTAGTTTTAAAAATTCTTTCTTTGTTGAACCTATGATCTTGGTGGATTCGGTAATCTTCGCCTGCAATTCATTCACTTCTTTCAATTTTTTTTCTCTTTGCGTGAACGTATTTTCTCATTTTTTATTCTATTATAGGTTATTGTCAAGCCTTTATGTCATATTAAGGAAATATTTTCTTCTTATTTAGAACTCCTCCTGCGGTATATGATCTGGTGTCATTTAATTTAAAATTCAATAATTTACTTGTGGTATAATAGATTTCTCTATACAGGGTGTTCATTTGAAAACTTCCAACCACGGATTTATCGAAAACCACTGTTTAAAATAAAAAACGCCGAAATACGTCAAAAGGTTTGTCAAGGGGGAGAACTTTCTAACCTAAAATTACTTTCACCCCCTACCCTCCCCCTTTCACCCTCTGCCATCCAGGGTCATCCCCTTAAAAATTTTAAATGGCAAGGGGTATGAAGTAATAGCTTGTTTAAAAGGTCTTTCGAAGTCTTTTATTATTTTGACGTTTGATTATTTTAAATCGGTCGATTCGTTTTCGAGAGAATTAGAAAAATCTTTGTTTATCTTAATTTGTTCAGATAGAAAACAAAAACATGAAAATATCAGTTTTTATTTCAATAAGTGTTCAAAATGTTGCCCGTTTTTGGCCAAACAATGATATAGGCGATGTTCAAATTCCTGACGGACATTTTCAAAAACATGTTGTGGGATATCATGGCAGCTGTCGATGATGCATTGACGAAGTTCATCCAAACTTTCAGGTTGGGGAGTACACACAATAGATTTCAAATGACCCCATAGAAAAAGTGTAACGGCGTTATATCAGAAAATCTAGCAAGCCATTCTATAGGTCCCCTTCGCCCTATCCATTTATTTGCAAACTCGTCGTCTAGCTATTGCCGAGCGGGAAGAACATAGTGAGGAGAAGCGCCGTCTTGCTGGAAATATATTTCAGCCTCATGAAGTATAGGGTTTCCATCATCATCGATTTGGTTTTCAATGGATTCAGTGATAAGCGGATTGATGGTATTTTCCAACATATCCAAATAAATGTCTCCATTTAAATTTCCGTTAATAAATAATGGTGCAATCACTTTATTTCCTAAAATGCCTGCCTATACAGGGTGTTTCAGAACTATGGGATCAAACTTCTGGGGGTTGTTCAGTGCAACAGAAGAATCTATTTGAGTATAGGAACCCATGTCCGGAAATGCGTTACTACGCCACTACGGCCCTAAGACGCGTTAAAATTTTTAAAAAACATTAATTACCTAAATAAGATCTGCTGCATTTATTTTTACCTTTTTGTACATGATGCCATAACAACAATTATTTAAAATCAACGCTTATCAATGTCAATTCTCAATGTCATGTTTACAAATTTTATAGCTTACAATTTTTAAACATTTATTGCTAATGGAAAACTTTACCAATCAAGAATTGGCGGATATGCATTTGGCATACGGAGTAACAAACTGCAATTCACGAGCAGCATCGCGGTTGTATCATGAACGTTATCCCGAACGACAGCATCCTGGATACAAAAAGTTTATTGCGGTTCATCGGCGTCTCGCTGAGACAGGGATGTTTAAGACCAAGATGCATGATAGTGGTGTTTCTCGAACCGTAAGAACGGTCGAATCTGAAGAAGAGGTGCTTCAGCGAGTTGCCGATGAACCATCAAATAGCACACGTGATGTAGCTAAGAATATAAATACGAGTAACGCTTCTGCCTGGCAAGTACTACCCGAGCAACAACTCCATCCTTACCACTTCCAGAAAGTTCAAGGTATGACTGCAGCCGATTATAATCCTAGAGTTCAATTTTGTCCATGGCTTCTGGATCACATCATTGCACAACCAAATTTTTTACGATATGTTTTGTGAACCAATGAAGCCTCTTTCACAAGAGACGGTATTTTTAATAGTAGGAATAGCCATGTTTGGGACGAAGAAAATCCTTATGCAATTTTTCCAAGAAAACATCAGAGTCGCTGGTCTGTCAACGTATGGGCAGGCATTGTTGATGATTATTTGATTAGGCCATACCTTCTACCGGAACGGTTAACAGGACCTATTTATCTGCGTTTCTTGGAGGAAGTTCTCCCAGAACTCCTTAAAAATATTCCACTAAACGTTAGACAGCAAATGTGGTTTCAGCATAATGGAGCGCCGGCTCACTTTGCTGTACGCGAGTATTTGGCTCAGCGGTTTGGGCACCGTTGGATTGCCAGAGGTGGAGCAGTTTCTTGGCCTCCTAGGTCACCCGATTTAACGTCACTCGATTTTTTCTTGTGGGGACATGTAAAGTCTTTAGTCTACGAAACTCCAGTAGAATCAGAGCTAGACTTAATTGGACGAGTAACAGCAGCATTTAAAATCATTCAAAACGAGGATCAAATTTTTAATGTAGTCCATTGAAATCATGTGCGGCGTTTAAATCGGTGTATTGAGGTTGGAGGAAGACATTTTGAACAATTGTTGTGATGGTATTATATACAAAAGGTAAAAATAAATGCATCAGATCCTATTTAGGTAACTAATATTTTTTCTAAATTTAAACGCATCTTAAGGCCGTAGTGGCGTAGTGACACATTTCCGGACATGGGTTCCTATACTCAAGTGGATTCTACTGTTGCACTGAACAACCCCTAAAAGTTTCATCCCATAGTTCTGAAACACCCTGTACATTAATTTTTTGAGGGTACTGGGTATGCCCTTCTACAAATGCATGAGGATTTGTATTATATTTGTAATATATTCTTTTTATTAATTTTTTTAGTCTTTTAATTTTAGAAAATAAAGTGATTGGGCCATTATTTATTAACGGAAATTTAAATGAAGACATTTATTTGGATATGTTGGAAAATACATACCATCACTCCGCTTATCACTGAATTCATTGAAAACCAAATCGATGATGATGGAAACCCTATACTTGATGAGGCTGAAATATATTTCCAGCAAGACGGCGCTCCTCCTCACTATGTTCTTCCCGTTCAGCAATGGCTAGACGACGAGTTTCCAGATAAATAAATAGGGCGAAGGAGGCCTATAGAATGGCCTGCTAGATCTCCTGATATAACGCCGTTAGACCTTTTTCTATAGGGTCATTTGAAATCTATTGTGTTTACTTTCCAACCTGAAAGTTTGGATGAACTTCGTCAACGCAGCATCAACAGCTGCCATGATATCCCACAACATGTTTTTGAAAATGTCCGTCAGGAATTTGAACATCGCCTATATCATTGTTTGGCCAAAAACGGGCAACATTTTGAACGCTTATTGAAATAAAAACTGATATTTTCATGTTTTTGTTTTCTATCTGAACAAACTAAGATAAACAAAGATTTTTCTAATTTTCTCGAAAACGAATCGACCGATTTAAAAAAATCAAACTTCAAAATAAAAGACCTTTTAAACAAGCTGTTACTCGATACCCCTTGCCATTTAAAATTTTTAAGGGGATGACCCTGGGGGGCAGAGGGTGAAAGGGGGTGAAGTAATTTTAGGTTAAAAAGTTGTCCCCCTTGACAAACCTTTTAAAGTATTTCGGCGTTTTTTTTTAAACAGTGGTTTTCCATAAATCCGTGGTGGGAAGTTTCTAAATGAACACCCTTTATATCCTAGGTAAGGCTAAGATTCTATCGGCTTTCAAGCTCGCTTAATATTCTACCTAACTTTATTTTTTTAATAAAGTTAGGTAGAATAGTTCTGAAAAATCTAAAAAACCTGTTTAATGAATAAGAAAACCTCATTTGAACCAATGTTTTTGTAGTTAAACCTACTATCGTTATCAAGGCTGCTTTTTTTAATTTTTAAAATTGACGCTCGTTTGACTTTGACAATCTTTTTAACAAATTAAGTAACAAAGAAAATACAAAGATTACTTTTTAATATGTGCCAAGATGTGATTTATTTACTCACTTACACTATTAAATACGGTTCCTTAAGACTACTTTAACTTAGTATAATTATATAAGTATTATTATATAATTAGTATTTATAGAAATATTTATTTACGTCCAATTTTAAAAGTTGCGGCAATATTCTGAACTGAACTGTCAACTGGTCCTCACGGTCGACGCGACCATAGTTTTTGAACCGGAAGATTTGCTAACCCTCTACACATATCGTGGAATATCGAGATATCGTGCGATGTGCCTACCATAGATTAATACTTCTCAGATAGGAAATTCTCATAAGAGCCTATAGAATATTAACCGCCGCTTGACTGCTGCGCCCTCCGAATGTCGAGGAGTAGGACTATAGACCAGCGGCAAGCCGATTTTTGCGTGCACTAACCCAATATTGAAGTATAACCAATTGTCACTAACCGAAAGTGAAAGTGGGTTTGTGACGACATTTTATTTTAGAGTTAAATTTAACAATTTAAAATACACCTTTATATTTGAAAATGCATCACATCATTAAAAGTTATGCATATAGATATGTTAATTTTGATCTATCTATGAAGCCAGCTTTATATATTTTATTTATCATTATATACTTATATTTCCTTTTAATGTGATTGTAGAAAAGTATTAAATGACTTTTACTTTTTGTAGTAAATTGATTATTAAATACTTACGAAGACCTTATATTAGTTTAGACCCACGTTGAGTCAAAAAATTTATAATTAAAAAATTTTTATACATAAAAATGCACACTAAATAAAAAGAAGGTTACGTATATTACAACGTTGTATCATACGGCATATTATTAATAAACTTCCGGCCTTATGTCGCATATATACGCTTTTTATCGGGGTTTACTGGCCTGAAAAATTAGGTCGATTTTGTATATGTACCTAACAACTTTATCACGGGATTTTCCTGACAGATAGTTGAGGGGAAATATTGCGGCAATAGATTTTTTTAGACAGGGAATTTAATATGGTAATAACGAGTTTCGTAATTTATTAAGCTTTTTAGTATAGGGTTATAAACATGAAATAGTCAAAATTTTCTAAATTCTTATATAAACAAATATATTTTATCATTCTATCCCTTTTTGTGCAGTAAAATATACATAGAAAATATAATTTATATTATAGATGTAATAAGAATTTGCAACACATAAGATAAAACAAAGTATTAATACGGCTTTCCGCGTTATTTAAATAGTAGAAATAAATTCTGTAGATAAATTCTCAAATTAAATGGCATTTAAAGTTAGTTGTCTTATGTTAGTAGTTATGTGTTATAAAATGGTGTACTAATTGCGTTTTATATATTCTAATTAAAAAATTTAATAGCTTTAATAAATGTTATAGCCTTAATTTTTGCTTTTGCGTGGCATAATATAGATGGTGCCAATAAAACTTGACTATTCAAAAATAGACAGCGAGATAGCACTTCTTTTAGTTCGGAAGTGACTTTGTTACTCTTTTTGGTGTTATTTCGTTTCAATAGATATTTAAAGGTAAGTTTACTCCTTACTCCAAACATATTTTCTTAGTTTTTATACATTATTTAATTAGCTAATTAGTATAAACCTTTGTTTTGCCATTTATACACATGACCTTACTTTTCGGTAGTTTTTTATTTAGTATATGGTTAAAGGTACATCGTTATTTTAAAAGGACGTTAGTTTTATAAACTATTTTTTAATAATTTGTTTTTTTTTCTAGTTATTGGAAAACTCCTCTTAGTTTAGCTAAATAACTTGAACTCATTAAGCAAGACAAAGACGTAGACGTTCCAGAAAGCATAGCAATTTTCGAACGAAGATTAAGGGGATGACAACGAAGTGGATGTAAATAACATGCCCGGTATTCAGCTGAGAGCGAAAACGCAGGTATATAAAGTAGTAGAAGCAAAGCCAATAGTACTAGAGCCATCGACTGGAATAGTGATGACAAAAAACCGCTTTAGGCTTTTGTAGGGCGAAAATCAAAACTAATAAAAATGTTTGATTACAAAGATGGAGATTTGGAAGGATTCATAACAATCTTTTGCCTGCAAGTACGTTCTAATTATTTTTTGATCTGGCTGTCATAAACGTAGAAAATATAGTGCAGAGGGAGATGTATTGGTATTTTGTTGCTTACTGGGTATTTACTATTACCTCGAAAACTTTTTAATATAGATGCACACAGTAATAAATTTCACAAGTAATAGATTTTAATTTATTACGAATGAGTGAATATTATTACTGCAGTGATAACAATAGGTTGGTTAGTCGGATAAATATACAGGCTATACGTCCTCGGCGAACTACGTGCTGGCGAGACCGGTCACGCAAAAATTTGGGTGATGGGCAGTGACTGCATGGCTCCAGTGACTGTGGACTGCGAGGGATTCGTGACGCACATTGCAGGCAGAGAGAAGTGGCAGCATTCCAACAGACCTGCATTGCTAAATAAGGGGACCATCTGGTACACAGATGGCTCCAGAATGAATAACAGAGCTGGATCAGGGCTTTGTGGTGGGATCCCACATACCAGTAGGGCATACTCGCTGGGGGAGCACGCCACTGTCTTCCAGGCCGAAGTATTCGCTGTATTAAAATGCGGACAGAAAATCCTAAGCTGCGGACACCGTAATACAGTCGTATCAATATGCTCGGACAGCAGAGCTGCCATTAAGGCTATCACGGCCGCAAAGGTAAGCTCCAAGCTTGTATTAGAGTGCATAAAAGTCCTGAAAAAACTGGTGCAGGTTGGCTGCAGGGTTCAGCTCGTCCGGATACCTGGCCATGCAGGCCATGGAGGTAATGATGAAGCAAACTCTCTTGCCAGATTGGGATCTGCGAACGTGCCGATGGGACCGAAACCCATAATTGGTATCGCCCAATGCGTAGCGGCCGCGTCAATAAAGGGTCTGCTGGACAAGTGGAACCACCGAAGATGGACTGAGTCCCCTGGTATGAGACAGGCCAAAGCGCACATAGGTGGGCCCTCTGCCTGTCTCACCAAAAATCTACTACGTCTAAAAAGACGCGAAATTCGGCTAGTGAAAGGTCTTTTAACCGATCACTGGGACTTAAAAAGCCATCTCCATACCATCGGTATTGCGGACAACCCGGAATGCCGATGGTACTGTGAGGAGGATGAAACCGTTGACCATATAGTCGAGGAGTGCCCAGCACTCACGCGTGCCAGGTTCAAATACTGGGGTAACACTTTCAGTGTACCGAGTGACTTTAAGTCCTTTAGACCAGAGAGCCTTATCGGTTTCTCTAAGGCGGGTCCATTAGGAGATCTCTATGCACAACTGCCTTGGCAGCCCACTGTTTCGACAATTTCAATTCAATATGCGCCCTTGAGACCTTTATTTAAAATTCGAAACGAACACACCACAATCGAAGAATCTCATAGCATCGACAAGTCAATGATACCTAATGAAAACAATTCATTAAAGGAAAACCTATTCGCTGGGGTTGTAAATTTTGGATTAGTTCATTGCAGTTTGGTTATATAGTTCATTTTAATTCCGATCAAGCTTCTTCGTGTACGTTACTATAATAATACATGCATAATTATACAAATTATACACAATCAATTTTACAACTATATCCAATACAACCCGAGGACAAAAAGGACTACAGCGCGACCATAGTGGCCGATAACACAAAATACATAAATCAAGTGTATTGGTGCGCGTTACCCCTGCACAATCTGAATTATATATAAATAAGTCAATAAAATTTCTAATGGAATAGCAAATGGTAGAAAAAAGGGCAAAGTGCGCGAGATAAAAGGAGGGAGGCTAAAAGTAAATATATTAATTTTACAGGTTACCCTATATTATTTTAGCCGAAAAATCTGACAACAGCACAGCACGCATGGTTTGAAATAAATGTAGGTTATTTTTGCTCATTAATAAGAAATTGCTTAGCGTATTTTAGGAATATTTTATGAGTAAATTCTTTCACAATTTAATCCCTATGTATGTAAAAGATTTCTGAAAAGCTGCAGTGCGATGTTGAAATAACGCTGCAAGGTATGAGGGTTATCCAGTTTTTAAGATTCTATATAAATTTGAAGTTTTCTACGGTAACTCATATTAAGGATATTTTTATTATTTAAATGAGGTCTAATATGTTATGGTATATTGTAAGAAAAACACATACAGCTGTTTTGTATTTCTTGTATTTGGTGTGCTAATTGCATCATCAAAGATGAACCATAAACCACATTACCTTAGTCGAATAGCGATAATATTAAACTTTCACATAATTGATACTTCAATCGTTTATAATCGTTTTTTCAATCTTATACATATAAGCAATTTTTAATTTATAATGAATATGTGTTTGAAATGTTAGCGAATCATCAAAAAGTATACCCACATTTTTTAACAAATAATTGCCTAATTCTTTCAATCTGATATTTAGCATTAAAAAATATTGTCCAGAATTAAGATGAGTTTAGTTTTAAATTAAGATCATCGGAGAATTTTTTAAAATTAGTCAAGTCCTTGTTTAATTTGTCAATATTTTCATTTACATAATCTAAAGAAAATGAAGTATATATTTGAGAATCATCAGCATATTGTTTATTTTTCGAGTTCTCAATAGAATTGCTTGTATCTGCAACCGAGGGCCCAAAATTGAGTCTTAAAGCACACCTGTGGCAACTGGTACAAATTCAGATCGAATGCTTTGAAAATCTGTCACAATTTCCACAAAAAAGGATTAGGTAGATCATTAAATACTATTGTTCGAAAAATTTTACAGAATTTTAAGAAAGTCCATATTAATGACGCTTGGCTAATAGCATATTGTGGCTAATCGTATCGAATGGTTTGCTGAAATCGATCAGTAATGTCAGTAATGTTGTGACATTAATGGCCTCATCAGCAGAAGCACGCTAAATAAAGCAAAAAGATATTTCCAATCAGGAAAAAAGAGGAAAGAAGTGGTACTTTCCACTATTTGTGTATTGCATTGATATGATCTTGAAAATACTAGGAGGTTCCTTAAAGATGGTAACGGCAAAATGGATCACTTAGATTTTCAAATGTCAGTGGCATCAAGTAAATTATTAACTTTATCGAAATATACTCCTTTCTTGAAAATAAAGTTTATACCATTTAAAACGTGTTTAATATAAAAAGTAGTATATGAACATAGTATCCTTTTAAAAAAAAGCCCTACATAACGCTTATCGTCATTTTTAGACACAATTTTTCACTCTAATATTTTAATTATTTTTAGATATACAAATCAAATAAATGAATCCAACAAAGTAATACTAGTCTTTGGTTTACATAACCCACACTTATTATTAAGTAAAAATGTAGTCTCATTTCTGAATCTGAACTATATTTGTTACTCTACAAGTAATAATCTTAAGTTCATTAATAGGATTGTAAAAATATAGGTGACAGCGTAACTTTTTATTATTGTGCATTTTTATTTACAGCAGGTTTTATTTATAAGATATATTCCTTAATATAGTTTTTTTTTATCTGAACGTAATAATTTAGATTCGAAATAAGATAAAAGCGAGATTTTACGATGAAAAATAATTTAAAGTAATTAAGCAATATCTTAGATAATGATTCCTATATAATATAATTAACAAAGAAGTATTGATAGATAAATGACATATAGAACTTATAATAAAATTATCAAATATATTAAATAATTTGATTCTGATAGTAAAAATAGAGATGCATAATTTTTAAGAGTGTGATATATTTTTTAATAGAAAAGTAAACTAGCCTTTATGAGTACAGTCTAATATTTTATACCCTGGAAAGTTTAAAATTTTGTTCTCTTATTGCAATTAATTTTGTCATCGTAAAAAGGTTATTAAAAATTTAAACTTGTGCATGCATTACTTTTAAGGAGATAAAGCTCTTTTAGGGATAAAAAAGTTATTTTTTTAATATAGGAGTCGCAGTTACAGGTTTTATGGTTTAAAATGTCGTGGGTGAGGTAAAAGTAAATTTTCATTAATAAAAATATCAAGAAAAAAGTTTAAAATGAAATCTTAACTAGTGTTTTTTGACGACTCGTCTTTAGTGAACATTTTGGCTAAATAAAGTAAATAACTAGTACTGAAAGCCCAAAAAAACTCATTGGATTAATTGGCGATTATATAACATTTTTTAATCAACATTAGATCAAATTTTAATCAACATTAGCGTAACAAAACGAAAATACGAGTATTATTTTTATCATAACTCAATAAAATACACCAAAAGCTCTTAACTTCTAGAATCTGAAACCAAGAATTATGCATCAGATGTAAAAAAAATAAATTATACTGTATCAAAGTATGTAACACAACTAGAAAAGATAGCGGCTTTGATAGGACCAGAAAGAATAATAAAATGGTTTTTCTGGGTACAGATAATATTTTCTGGGTAGAAATGATCGTCATTGTAGCGACAGGTCTATTTTGATTTGCGACCAACCAAACTTTTGTTATAAATTTTCAAAACAAGCGATAATATTTTTTGGAGAATATGATGCAAGATTACAAGCTAAAATCTAGTGGATTTATTATAAAAGACTTAATTAATATATCTGGAAAAGAAGTATTTAGAAAATTACTAGAAAAATTATTGCGAGGTATGTCTCATACAAACCATATTGTCGTTGGCTGCAGTTTCCAGATTGACAGACTAGTACTTAATTAAACAAATTTGTCCATAAGCAAGATTCGTTATTTGTGCCATTCGATGAAATATTTGTTCCAGTTCTAGCAAATTTACAGGCATGTTTAGACTATGTATTTAAGACAGATAATATAACTTCTCAGCTTTTTCGTAATAATGTTATTAAGAAAATTAATGTGGCAAGAAACCAGAGAAAAAATGAACCAGAGAAAAAAATGAAAAAATAAGTTACAATTTTACATTACACTTACCATCCGCCCTTCCATAAAGTTAAGGATTGGTTACTACAGTTGGGCAACTAAACAATTTCTGGATCGCCAAAATCATGTAGATCTAAGTGAAGGTCAGATGTTTTACTTCTTATGGACTGGACATTGAGTAAAAATAGTAAAAAATTATAGTAAAAAAATATTCGAAGCCCAAGAACATTAAAAGGCTAGAAGTAGCTGGAACTATGGGCAGTTTGTTTGCTTACAACATCGCTGATGCAACAATTTCAAAAGGGTTATGTAGCAATTGCAAAAAATACTATACAGTGCTTTAATTTCAAAACAATCCACCCTTAACAACTTTCTTAAAAAAAAAAAAAAAAAAAAAAAAAAAAAAACACGTCAAATTAGATATACAAGGAGACGTTTAATTATGCATTTACTGAAGTTCTGTCAATCACCTCCTCACCTACAGCTAACCTCACTTTAATATGTCAAATGGTCCCATCGTGTAATACATCATAGTAAGCAGCGTAAAATTCTCTATTCAACGGTACCAAAAAAAAATGAAATTGGTAAATGTGTAAGCAAATGGTTAGCGAAAATGTCTAGAAATAATGAATATTTTATTTACGCCAAACTTTGGTATTTTAAATGAATACTTTTAGTGTGGTACTTACATCATTTTACTTATTTATTCTTACATTTTTTATAATGGATCATCAAAAAAAAATACAAGCAATTTAGATGTTAAAATGTGTGGTAACAAACAGTACATTTAGTTCAAGCAAATTATTTATTTTTTTAAGTAAAGAATGTGTACCGTTATTTGCGAGAAAAAAAGAGTGTCTTCAAATTTTTTGCAAAAATCTTTGCAGTCTTATAACTTTGTATGTGTATTTATTTCACTTATATTTTTTGCGAAACCTACTAGGTATTAAAAACACTGCAATACCTTACATTTTTAAGGCGTTTAAAAAGCAGGCGATTTATTATTGTTAAAACTGTCAGTTTGACGCGTGCAATTTTTCAATTTTAGTTAAAACAGTGAGTTAATGAAATGGTGTATACGCTAGCCGAAAGAATAGAAATAATTTTCCTTTATGGAGCTCAAGATTGGTGTGCTCGCAGAACCGCGAGAGCATTTAATGAAAGGTATCAAGATAAAAACGTGAGCCATAAATACGATAATTAGAATAGATATGAAAATTTGAAGAGACGGGATCGATTTGCAATAAGAAAAAATATGAAAATAGAGTTGTCGATGAAGCATGCCAAGTTGAACTACTAGGACAATTTGCTATGGATCCAACTTTGTCTATACCAAAGGCCGCAAAACTAACAAATATTTCCACGGGTTCCGTACATAAAGTTAAAAAAAAATAAGTTCTTTCCTTATAAAATTCATATTCTTCATGAACTCGGAGAAGATGATTTTGATAGGAGAATTCAATTTTGTGAAGTGATGTGCCAGCGAATTGACGAGGATCCCCATTTATTGAAGAACATTTGCTTCAGTGACGAATCAACCTTTTTTTTTAAATGGCCTGGTGAACAGACATAACTGTAGATACTGGGATAATGAAAATCCGCATGTTTTTTGGGAAGGCCATACCCAATATCTCCAAAAAATTAATGTTTGGGCAGGAATTTATGGGAATGAAATAATTGGGCCATTTTAATATAAATATCATTAAAATCATTAAAATTTGTCACCTAATTTGAAAGGCACAAAACAATACTACTGTTCTTTCTCAATAAAATATCAAAATTTTTTTTTGAAATAACCTACGATAAGATAATCTTTAATGAAGTCGCTATTCAACGTTAAATGATTATAGATAATGTATTTAAAAAAAATGTAATGAAATGGCAACGTCGGTCGATCCCATTATTGATGCCACCAACACAGGGAATCATCAGTGACATCGTCAAAAAATATTTACATGATAAATATTTGTTAATAATACAGTATGCTTTAAATATAAATAATATTACCCCTTATATTATCATGAAAATGTAAATACGTTAATTATTCTCCTAGTTTTTGTACTATTTTATTTGTATTCTGTAGTTAAAGTTGATTTGTAGAGTTTATTTAGGGTTCTACTTACGTTTGGTTTAATTATTTCATCTATAGTGTCTAGTTTTTAAGTAGTTTATCTTGTTTGAGGGCTTCATTTTGACCCCAATTTACGTTATTTAGGTTATATTACTGTAAATCCCTATATTTTAAATTTTATCGAATTTATATAATTGCTTGCTTGGATTGTCAGTATTCTCCTAAAATTATTGGTCTCTTTCGGCAAAAACAATGAAGAGAATTCTAAATATTTCGAAATTGTTCCATCGGGCTTTAAAAAGGACGCGCTTCGTGACATTTTATTCAGTTTTAACCTTGGAAACAATTAAACGACAGTCAAAGCGAGTTAGGTTAAAGTTTTTGACGTTGACAATAAAAGTTCCTGAATTTCATTACAATGTGTTTTTTTAAAGCACTTCATTAAAGTAAAGGTACCTATCTAGCAATTTTACAAATGAATATTAAATGTTTAATATATTTCTTAATAATTCATGTGTTAAGATACAAATTTTTAACATTTTGCATAATTTTATTGTATTAAACAATTATTAAATTTACATCACTTATTTTGTATCATATCAGATAATACATGCAAGATGCTGACTTCTTTAGAGGGACAGTATTGTTACATAAGAAACTAATCTACCTAATGTCTCTATTAAAAATACATAATTATCGATAATTGTACATATATGCCATTTTTTTGCCAAAACAACAACAAAATATGAAATAATTCCTGTTAAACCATGGATAAAACTGCAATTTTCTTTTTTTATAGTCTAATATTATTAAGGCATTTGCAAAAAAATATTATAGATTTAAAAATGTATTTTTTGCCACTTATACTCTTATTTCACACTTACATTTAAGTGATTATTTAGGATTATTTCTAAGATCCCTTATTTTACGTTTATGAAGACGGCTCCCCCATGATGTGATGTTATGACAGTATCGGTATTTACTTGTAAAAAGATCGGTTTTAATTGCCCTTTTCCCATACTGCGGCACAAACGGCACAAGTTTTAAACCGTCGTAACAGTTCACAAAAACATTCAAATGAGACCTTTTCCCCTTTTCAACCAAAAACTAAATAAAAAACACAAAAGCTCACAAATGTCGAGTGTGAACACAAAGCCGTTTGACTTTCACAAGATAAAATTTCGCTTATGCTTGCGATGTGCGATTTTTTAGAAGTGTTAGGAATAAGAACGTTATTATTTTTTTTGGTTTACTTATGTTATATACTCTTAGAATAGGATATATCTATTTCTACGTTTTATTTTTAATCCAAAATCTAGTACAAATAATTCATATTATGTGTTAATATATAGTTCAAAATTTCCACTTTTGAAACGATGTGTAAGCCTGATAACACACAATCGGTCAACATATATTTGTAAACAAAACATTTCCTTGCCCCTGAGTACATGGTAAACTCAAAAACAGTTGTTGTTTCCTTATTCTAGTGTTTCAATGTTCAAAGTTCGAAGTATTGCCTGTTTTACTACTTGCCATTTTGAAAATTTTTAAATAGGGCTTTTTAGTAGGATAAAACTGAAGTAAATTGAAAAAAATTGTTTTTTTGGACTTAATGTTTATTTCTTGTCTTTCTTTACACGTATTTCTTGTCATATGAAATCATCAATTTAACTTAATAATCTTTAAATATTTTTAAATATATATTTTATACTTTTCTTTAAGCATAGTTTTTTAGTTTGAATAAATAAAATTTATTAGTAATTTTTTAAGTCGTATTGCTATCAAAATTAATGCAACGATGCATATAAATATTAGACCAAAAAATCATATAGAATCAATATAAAATTATGTTCATCATAAATAATTTAATATAAATATAATCTGGGGTGCGCCTCTTCATTTCCTACTTAGCCTTTGATCAGGAACATAGACAATAATTAAACATACTAAAATATAAAATTTTGTAGATGTTTAAAAAATTGTTAAGATATATACATTTTACTAAATTTTCAATAGTTTTATTTTTAAAAATTGATTGAGAAATAGTAAGGGATTGTAATAACACTAACTTAACTTTTGAAACTCAAAGCAAATTTCGGGCACCTTTATTATCTAAGATTTGCTCCTCACAGCTTTGTATCAATGAAATACGAAAATTGGAGAAAATGTTGGTCTTCTTGTCGATAACTTTACAATGGTTTACGCTTTGGAAGGTTACGATAAATGATGAATCATCATTGGATACAATATATTTATTTACTCTTGAAATTCTGGAACAGGGGTCAACAAGTAGCATTTTTAAGACTATATGTATTTTTGTATTTTAGTGATAAGTTTCCAATTCTTTTATGTCGATGTAATGGACAATAGTAGAAACTGAAATTGGTTAGGTAAATTCTTGCATTCTCTCAGAAGAAATCTTTCAGCCAAATAACTCAAACGAGCAACTGGATGTCATGTACACTAAATATGAGAAAGTAAGTACACTTTTTAACATGTGTATTTTTGTGTACTTACAAAACTTTGTGTATTTAAAAATAAAATTATAAATTTTGGTTTCTTAGAAAAAAAGATTTTAATTAAATTAATTTCTATTATATATATTTATATTATTAAATTAATTTGATGTATGGTGACTAATTTAAACAATTTAAAGTAATATATATTAAAGAAGATACTATAAAATTGAAAAATGATTTATCTTCTATTATTGATTGGTTTAAAAATAATCAGATGTCTTTTAATGTTACAAAAAGGCAGTGGTCGCTTTTACGTAGGGCCAATTATCTTGATGCCAAGAAATTTGAGAGTAACATTAGAGACTAATACAAAATTGAAAATCACTATTATGAAATAATTGATAAGGCTTATCGTTCTTTGGATTTTGTAACGCAGAAAAGTAAACATTTTAAGATGTGATTTTATAAAATACCTTTTCTTGAAGGTGCCAAAGATTATATTATGAATAACTAATAAAGATCTATTTCTTGTAAGTAACTGTATTACTACTAATACCTCCTATAAATAATATCATGCGGATTTGTAATGAGAACTTAAATGTCTTGGAGGCTATTGGCATATTTAACATTAAAAAAAAAACGAAATTGTGTGCATATCGGAACATAGTTTAGGATGCAATGGAACATATGATTTTTCTGGTATATAAAATATTTAAACCAACAGTCGTTTGAAGTCAAAATTGTTTTATTAATGATTTATTAAAATAAAAAGAGCTGTTTTTAGTAGTAATTTATAGATAAGGTGTTTCAGAATAAGACGCTGATACTTAAGGGTGTTAACTCTTTTAGTAGTGTTTTTAAGATTAATTAGTCAGCAGATTTATAAGAGAAAGTTGAAATAAAGCTGTCCTAAACTCCTTAACTTTTGAGCCATTAAAAACAGAGTATTAAAATCATTAAAAAAATCGTTTCTTCATTATAATTTCCTAGAGATATCTATAAGATTTAGCACATTTCTTCTGAGTATCAATAACCATTTTTTAATGTAGGAGATTTTTTTTAAATTTAACTAGTTGAAAGTAGATTATTTACTAAGACAAATTTAATTTGAATTATTTCTCGTATGCTCAGATTATTTATCAGTTAAGTTATTTTTTTCTTTTGTGGGATATAGGTCAAAAAAACTACTTCACAGTGTCAATTATATTTTTTGTCAACGTTTCGATCTCTACGAGATCATTCTCAAGACTGTCTAAAACATACGTAGAAAATAAATAAAATCATTGAGTTAAAAATCACTGAACTAATTTTATACAATTAAAATGAATTAAATTAGTTATTTATTATACTAACACAATTTTTAAACCATCCAATTTTAAAAACCAAAACGTCAAAATAGATATCATTAGAAAAATTCTATCAAAACGAAAAACTACATATACACTTATATAGATCGTACTCGTTAATAATAATAACTCTAATATTATAATTAATAGAAAAACTTCACGGGTCCTTCCGGGCTCTAGAGTTTTTAATTTTAATTTTTTTGTTTTGTTATAACCATTTCTGTTAGAAGATGAATTTTGGCAATAGTTGTGAGACAATCGTTTTAAGCATCTAATCTTTTTATTATTTCTTTAGAGGAGAAAAAAGCAATATATGATTTTTTGACAATTGATAAGATCTGCTGTTTTTGTTGTTGGATAATATATTACACACATAGTACTTTACATAGTACTTTACTCACATAGTATTGGATCATAAGCTCTGTACAAGGTTAGTTCTTGGTTGTTAATTATTTTTTTTAATTGTTTAATTATTTTTTCACATTTATGTTGCTAATTAGGTTGAACTAAGCATTACTTAGATTGTCAACATTCTGTTTTTTATTAATGCTGCTTGGATGTTCTTTAATTTCAATCATTTTACTTAAGAGTCTCTTTTTATAATTTTGTTGTCTAGATTTTTTTTTCAAAATCAAATGGATGTTGTAACTTTAGCTGAATGATTTGTTTTCTCTTTTTGAGTCCTGATGATGATTTTATAGAGATTAAAACGTCGACAAAATAAATGTTGAATGTAGCGCCACCTATATTCAATGGTAAATAAGTAGTAACTGTCTTTTGTATGAAGTGACCATCTTTAAAATTTTCATTCTGTGTGTTGTCTGTCAAAATAATGATGATGTCATGTGTAACATCTTTTCCAATGAAAAAAAAAGGTAAAAGTTTGTTTGTATAAAAGTGATACAATCTTTTTCAAATTAAAATAATCACTATATTAAAACCTCTGAGTTTTATTTCGACGGTCTACGGAAATCAAATAATAATAGATTATGGGCTCAGAACGCGAGTGAAAAGTGATTCAGAGGTCAGTGAACTTTGGGTAAGAGTGTGCCATAAGTGCTTAAAAACCTAGTTAAAAATCATTAAAACCGAAAAATGTATAAAAATAATACTACCTTAAAACTAAATGGGGACAACTGGCCAGTCTGGAAGTTTCAGACAACTATAATTTTGAAGGGGCGAGGTCTGTATGCGATTGTCATTGGGGCCAAAATAAAACCAACTGCAGAAGGAGATCAGCTGACTAAATAGCTAAAGGAAGACGCGAAAGCACAATAACTAATAGTAACAAGGATGGAGGAGGGTCCTCTAACTCACTTGTTGTCATGTGAGTCATCCAAAGAGATGCGGGCAAAACTAAAAACTGTGTATGACAAAGAATCTGTTGTAAGTGTCCATTTACTACAGCAACGGTTTTTCATGTTAGAATTTGATTCCTCCGTAAGTACATTTATTTCAAACATTGAGGAAATAAAAACAAAGCTAAAGGCCACAGGTGAGACCATATCCGATATAATTATTATCACAAAAATTTTAATGACTTTGCCCGAGCAATTTAAACATTTTAGGTCTGCATGGGAATCTGTTCCTCTAGAAAATCAAACGTTAGAGGAATTAACCTCTAGATTATTGCTTGCTCCTCAAGTAATAATCTAGAGGTTAATTCCTAGTAGAAAGGTGTAAGTCTGTGGAAGCAACTACAGCCCTAGCAGCTAAAATGGGACATCATAAGAGGCAAAATGGAAGTCAAACTAAGTTGAGGTTACATTTGTTCAAAGATGGGTCATATTGCCAAAAACTGCTATTTTCAACACAAAAAATCCAATACTGGTCAATTGGATATTAAGGAGAAACCCCCAGGTGTAAAGTTTTGTGTTTACTGTCGAAAGCCAGGGCATGCAGTCCAAGTATGCTGGATAAAAAAGAACAAGGATATGCATGGACATTCAAGTAAGAATATAGGTGAAGAAGAAGGCGACACTAATGCATTTATGGTAAATTCAGGAGATGTCAAGTCGAGTGATTGGTTTTTGGACTCGGGGGCCAGTGAACATATGACATAGGACAAGGGCTTGTTCAAGGACATTTTTAAAATGGAAACCCTGAGAATGGTCAAGTTGGAAATGGTCAGAAATTAGAGGTAAGAGGATATGGAAGAGTAGATTTGTGGGCATATAATGGCAAAAAGTTAATAAAAACCTCTTTATCTAATGTTTTGTATGTACCAAACCTGAAATTTAATTTATTTTCTGCTGGGTGTGCTCTTGATACGGGATATTTTATGTCCTCAGATAATTTAACATGTCAGTTTTTAGACAACCAAGGCAACATAAGAGCCCAGGCAATAAGAAAAAACAAATTATACACTATGCTTTTTACCCAAAATAAAGAAGATTATTCATGTGCCAAAATATGCTCATATAAAGAAAATAACTTAGTAAATGTGATAATTTCTGATTGCATGCAAGTAAAAAATGTTGAGAGCTTAAAAGATTGGCATTGCAAATTAGCTCATCAAAATCTCATATATGTTAAAGAGTTTCTAAGTAAAATGAATATAGAATATATAGATGTTGAAAAAGGGTTCACATGTGAGGACCAGATAGACATGGTAAACAACATAGGTCAACTTGGTAAAAGTGAGTCACGAGCTGCTGAAACATTGGAGTTGGTTCACTCTGATGTATGCGGACCAATGGAAACTGTTTCTTTGGGAGGGGCTCGTTACTTTATTTTGTACAAGGATGATTATTCTTCTTTTAGAACAATATATTTTTTAAAACAAAAGTCTGAGGTACCAGAAGTAATTAAAAACTTTATATCTATGGCTGAAAGGCAAACAGGGCCTAAAATAAAAGTATTAAGGACAGATAATGGCTTTGAGTTTGTAAATAAAGAGGTTACAGATCCTTTAAAATTAAAAGGTATATGCCACCAACGCACAGTAGTATATACACCTCAGCAAAATAGTAGGGCTGAGCGTGAAAATTGCACTCTAGTAGAAGCTGCCAGAACCTTAATAAATAGTAATAAAAATTTAGGCAAGATTTTTTGAGCAGAGGCTATTAACTATGTTTCATATACTTTAAATAGAACTGGTCCTAGTCCTCAAAAATATAAAACGCCTTATGAACTATGGCATAAAAAGGAATATAAAATGGAAAATTTTGGAACTAGAGTTTCAGTATATGTGCCTAAAGAAAAAAGGCTTAAATGGGATCCTAAAAATAAACAAGGATATTTTCTTGGATATGGGGAAAATGTTAAAGGATTTAGGGTCATTATACCTGAAATTAACAAAGTTCAAACTCAGGTAGATGTGATTTTCTTGCCAGAAAAGGTACCACAAGAAAGACAAGAGACCAAAGTGTTGAATCTTGAAGAGGCAAATGAATCAGAACCAGAGGAGGTGCAACATGAAGAAGAAAATGAATCATTGGTTGAAAATGATGTGTTTAGTGATGCAAACTCCCTGCCTGAAGACCCCGATCCTGACTTAGATGAAGACATAGTAAATGTAAGATATAATTTAAGAAGAAATGTACAACCTAATCCCAGATATGATGACTACGAATTGGACTTATACCAAGTGTTGATGGCAGCAACTCATGATGGTGATGAACCTGTGTGCTATGAAGAGGCTATGGGCAGTAATGAGGCAAACATGTGGCAACAGGCTATGGAAGAAGAGATATCTGCTTTGGAGGAAAACAAGACATGGATGATAGTAAGTGAAAGTGAAGTTAAAAAGTCAGTCATTGAGTGCAAGTGGGTATATAAAAAGAAAAGAAATTAATTGGGTAAAATAACTACATTTAAGGCTAAGTTAGTAGCTAAAGGTTTTCAGCAACTTGATGTGTATAATGCTGATAGTTATAGTCCTGTAGCAAAGTTACCATCTGTAAGAATTTTTTTGGCTATTTGCAATTATTTTAATTTTAGAGTACATCAACTAGATGTGTGCAGCGCCTTTTTAAATGGAGATATAGATGATGATGTCTATATTATGTTACCAAAAGGCTTTAAAGAAAATGAAGGAAAATTTTCAAAGCTAAGAAAATCCCTCTATGGCTTAAAAACTTCACCAAAAAGTTGGTACAACAAATTTAATGAATTAATGATATCTTTGAAGTTTGAAAGGTCACTAAATGAGTACTGTATTTACATAAAAGTTAGTGATAAGTCAAAAATTTTCATTTTAATTTTTGTTGATGATTTATTGATTTCTGGATCAAATGAAAATGAAATCAAGGAAATTAAAAGTATTTTGAGTCAAAATTTTAAAATGAAAGATTTGGGAGGTATAAAACATTTTCTAGGCATGCTTATTACTCAAAATTTACAAGAAAATAAAATAACCATTAATCAATCCTTGTATCTTAAAAAGGTGTTAAAATCTTTTCGAATGGAAAATTCTAAAGCATGTAATACTCCCATAAAACAAATTTTAGTGATTTTGATTTAAACTGTGAAAAGTCAGAAAGTCAAGAACTTGAAAATAGGTGCCGACGAGCCATAGGTTCTTTGATATTCGTATGCTATGTTATGCTCTAGACCAGATCTGTGTATTTCAATAAGTATTTTAAGTAGATATCAATCCACTGCAAGCTTACAGCTTTGGCAAGCCATAAAAAGGGTTCTTAGATATGTACAAAAAACACAAGGTCTTAGTCTAGTTTTTAAGAAAAATAATTTTCAAAATGTGATAGAAGGCTATGCTGATGCAGACTGGGCAGGAGATAGGACTGACAGAAAATCCACCTCAGGATATTTATTTAAAATTTTTGATAGTACAGTTAGTTGGTACTTTAAAAAACAAGCATCTGTCGCCCTCTCTTCTACCGAGGCAAAATATGTAGCATTAAGTTTAGCTATAAGTGAAGCATGTTGGCTTCGAAATTTGATTTTTGATTTTAAAATTCTGGACAATAATTCTTTAAAAGTAATTATCTTTGAAGATAATCAGTTAGCAATCAAGGTATGTAAAAATCCAGAATTTCACAAAAGGCTAAAACACATTGATAATCGTTACCACTTTATTAGGGACAAAGATAAGGTTGTATTTTTAAAGTATATACCCGCAAAATTGCAGATCGCAGATCTTTTTACAAAACCCTTATCACTGGCTTCATTAATTGATTTTCTTGTTAAGTGTAATTTAATTTAATGTATAGGTATATGTTTTACATGACATTTGTGTAGATGTATAAAAAGTCTTAAAAGTGGGGGTAATTTACCATTGAGGGGGGGTGTTGAATGTAGCGCCACCTATATTCAATGGTAAATAAGTAGTAACTGTCTTTTGTATGAAGTGAGCATCTTTAAAATTTTCATTCTGTGTGTTGTCTGTCAAAATAATGATGATGTCAATACATGATGTAACACTTTTCCAATGAATAAAAAAAGGTAAAAGTTTGTTTGTATAAAAGTGATACAATCTTTTTCAAATTAAAATAATCACTATATTAAAACCTCTGATTTTTATTTCGACGGTCTACGGAAATCAAATAATAATAATAAATAATTGATCGCTTGAAGTAGATTTTTCGACCTATATCCAATAAAAGCAAAAATTAAGCAAATCTAATTTCTTAACTTTTTTTTTGGCCGACATTCAATTTGCGCCAAATAAACATTCTTATGTATGGTCAATTTCTTAGTAAGGAAAAAAATTAAATTTACATATTTCATAAGCATATTTAAAAATATAAACATATGTATATTATTTTAGCATTACAGTATAACAACTGTAATTCTAGAAGTCTAGCAGTACTTTAATATTAATTTCATACAGGGTTTCCCAAATTTGGTTTTAAGGATAACAACATGCATACCGGTTTGTGTTAAGATTTTCAAATGCATCATCCTGTATATTATCTCACTATAAAATTTAAATACAAATTAATTACTTTATTACAAGTATAATAAAATTCATCTGGATTATTATTAAGATGTTTAAGTATCCAAGATTAATGTCAGATTTATCTATCTAAAGGATTACAAAAAAAATTTAAACATACATGGAAAAACAGCAATGTTATTAAGGAAACGATGACGGGGACAAATTATAAAAATGATGCCAAATAGTTATGACAGATATACAGGGTGTCCCGTAATTAATTGGACATAGGTTAACGTGGAATACCTGACATGAAAATAAACCGTTTGAGCTCAATATCGCTTGGCAAAATATTATTGGTTTTAGCTCTACAGGGTGTTAAAACTAATTTTTTACCAAACATTTATTGAAATATTTTGGAATCCACTGGACAGATTAACCTAAAATTTGGCGTACTCTTATTATTTAGGATGAGGAACACGAATATGATATCTATTTTCCCATTACCACTAGATGGCGCCACATACAACAATATTGAGTGATTAAAATGGTCATAACTTTCTTGACCTACCTGTACGCACATTTGCGAGTGAAAATAATAAAACAGCATTTAATTCTAGTCAAAAAAGGTATACTTCTTTGATCTCCAAAAAGTAGACCGTTTTCGAAATAAACGCATTTTTGTATTAGGTTGCGTATGAACAAATTATTATCGGAGTTTTACAAAGTAGGCTTTGAGGATGAACACATCATAACTACGACCTGTCAAGGTGAAGTATTAATAAGTAAGTTTTTAATTTGGCTAAAGCTCGTGTTCTTGTTGTGTTATTTTCGCTTAAAAATGCCGCGTCACAATGATTTTTCTAATGCTCAGATGCGGGATATGGTATGTGTATATGCTCAAGAAAATTTTCGTGGTCGAAGAGCAGCGCAGCGTTATTTAGATCTGTATCCGGATAGAAGGCAGCCAAATCATCAAATATTTAAAGCGTTGTACGATAGATTAAGTAAAACAAGCTCATTTCGTTCAAAAAACGTAAATGCGGGAAGACCAAGGATAATTGGAGCAGATATGGAAGATGCAATTTTGGTTCGTGTTATCGAAAATCCTGAAACCAGCACAAGACGTATTGAGGTAGCCACTGGTGTAAGGAAATCTTCGGTGCCCAAAATTATACGCCAAGAAAAACCGTATCCGTATCATTTCACTCCAGTTCAAAATCTTCTTCCTCAAGACTTTTCTACAACACTCCAATTCAGTCAATTTTTAAGAGAACGCTAATTGAATGATCCATTTTTTGGTAATAAAATTTTATTTACAGATAAAGCCACGTTCACAAAGAGAGGTGTTTTTAATTGGCGCAACAATCATATCTATTCGATGGAAAATCCTCATGCTTTCCAAGAACACCGTTTTCAATAAATATTTGGTATGGTATCTTTGGGGATTGTATTGTGGAACCGTTTGAATTGCCAGCTAAGCTTAATGGAGAACGTTATCTAAATTTCTTGAGGAATGATCTACCCATTATTCTAGAAGATGTGCCCCTGAATTTAAGACGTGACAGTTGGTATATGCACAATGGTGCACCGGCACATTATTCACTGCAAGTCAGAAATTACTTGGACGAAATTTATCCTCATAAATGGATTGGTAGAGGTAGTGAATATCCGTGGCGTGCACGTAGTCCCGATCTTAATCCCTTAGATGTTTATTTCTGGGGCTACTTGAAATCACTTGTGTATAAAAATAGAATAAATAACTGTCAGGAATTGTGGCAAAAGATTGTGGAAGGAGTCAATACCATCAGGGCCCAAGAAGAATCATTGTTTGGAGTAAGGCAAAATTTAAATAAAAAATTTAGACAATGTGTCCTAGTGAATGGTGAACATTTTGAACAATTATTATAATCAACAGCCTTTTCTAATTTTATCGTTGTTAATTAAATTTTAGATTAAGTGTTCATACGAAACCTAATAAAAAAATGCGTTTATTTCGAAAACGGTCTACTTTTTGGAGATCAAAGAAGTATACCTTTTTTTACTAGAATTAAATGCTGTTTTATTATTTTCACTCGAAAATGTACGTACAAGGAGGTCAAAAAAGTTATGACCTTTTTAATCACACAATGTTGTTGTATGTGGCGCCATCTAGTGTCAATGGCAAAATAGATATCACATTCGTATTCCTCATCACAAATAATAAGAGTACACTAAATTTAAGGTTAATCTGTCCAGTGGATTCCAAAATATTTCAATAAATGTTTGGTAAAAAATTAGTTTTAACACCCTGTAGAACGAAAACCAATA
This sequence comes from Anthonomus grandis grandis, assembly GCF_022605725.1. NCBI lineage: Eukaryota > Metazoa > Arthropoda > Insecta > Coleoptera > Curculionidae > Anthonomus > Anthonomus grandis. Next base: position 16,950,912 of record NC_065546.1, read on the forward strand.
ACATTTTGCTAAGCGATATTGAGCTTAAACGGTTTATTTTCTTGTCAGGTATCCTACATTAACCTATGTCCAATTAATTACGGGACACCCTGTATATTTCAGTACATGGATGTTCACTTAACTTAAACTTTGATAACATAAAACCGTTTAAACGTATAACTATACTGGTAAATTTCACAAATGCTAAATTTTCTGATATGCATTACCTGTACGGATATATGTTGACGGCGTTGCATTTGAAACCAGACGATTATACCAAGAACGTTTTCTAAATAGAATAAATTCGAATGCACAAACGTTTTCAGGAACTCGCAAGAAGTTATCTGAAACAGGACCATACTGTACGAACAGCGAAAATCGAGGAAATTATTTTAAATTTAGTTGAAGAAAACCATGAATTAAGAAATTGAGAATATTTTAAATATTACTCATGTTCCAGTTTGCAGATTGCTTCATGATTATTTACTATGTCCGTATTATATTCAAAGAGTCCAGGCCCTACTTCCTCGAGATTTTTCATTACAAACAAATGTCTGCCAATGGTTTCTTCAAATGGTTGTCGAAAATCCCCAACTTGAAGTCAATATTTTATTCATGGATGAAACTCATTTTTCCAGGAGCTCCATAAGAAATTTTCACAACAATCACTTCTGAGCTGAAGAAAACCCGCATTGCATTACGGAATCCCATCACCAAGAGCCATTTTCTCTAAATGTATGAGCTGAAATCATTGGTTATGTGGGAGGTGAATTTTTAATTGGGCCTTATTTTCGACCACGTAGATTGAACGGAAATAATTACCGCCTATTTCTTGAACAAGATTTAATTTGACAGACGACGTCCCTATTTTCACATGACATCGTATGTGGTTTGTGCTTGATGATGCACCTGCTCACTTTAGTCTCTAGGTACAGGAAGTTTTACATCAACATTATAATAATCATTAGATGGGGCGTGGAGGAACACAATCGTGGCTACCTAGGCTCAGGTCTAAATATTTTCGATTTTTTCCTGTGGGGATGTTTTAAGACGCTAGTTTACATCACTTCAGTACTTACCAAAGAGGAATTAATACACCGCATAATAGGTTGCTGTAACACCGTCAAAAATACTCCAGGAATTTTTCAAGGGGTATGAAACTCAATGAGGAGGAGAGCTGAACCATGTATAATGGCAGATGGTGGCCACTTTCAACAGCTAATGAAAACTATTTTGATTTTTGTTCACGTATTGTTCTTTTAATTTAATAGTAAAATAATGTATGCACATATGTTTCTAAAATAAATATTTTTTTTCTACTAATAAATTGACCATGCATAAAAGTGTTTTTTTTCCGCAGTAATCGCATGTCAATCAAAAAAAGTCAGAAAATCAAATTTGATAAATAAAAATTAATGAACGGGGATTATTAAAATAGTTTTTATCTTACGGAAAAGCGGTGGCGTACATATTATTTTTTTTTCAAAAATATTTAGAGAACCTTCTTGTACGGACGCCACTGGTTAAACTTTAAAAAAATCTTGCGAAGGGTTGTTGGATGGGGTCAGAAATAAAACAGAAACCTATTTACTTAAATTTAAAACCTATTAACTTAAGTTTGTTGCCTTTTTTACGTTACGTTATCTGCATTCATTTACCTTTAAATATTGAATTCTTTATAGAGTATCTTATCATATTTTATTTAAAAAAAAAGCTTCATATTTTATAAAAGAGGAACGGTAGTATTGTTTTGTACCTGTCAAAATAAGTGACTAACTTTCATGGTTTTATGAAATGTTTTTTGCTACTTCTATAGAAGCATCATTGCATCAAAGATGGTGCAAGCAAACCAACTGCCCATAGTTCCACGGCAAGGCTAGTTCTAGCCTTTTAAAGTTCTAAGAATCTCCTACATCAAAAAATGGCTATTAATGCTCAGAGGCTGTGTGCTAAATTTCATAAACATATAGAAAATTATTAAAGCTATGATGAAGACGATTTTTTTCTTAAGATTTTATTACCTTGTATCTCAAAAGTTAAGAGGTTTAGGACATTTGAACTTTTTTAGCTTTATTTTAGCTTTATTTGAACTTTTCTTCTTAAAGTCGCTTAAGTATGAACATCTTAAGAATCAGATCTTATTCTGTAATATGTAAAATAAAAGTTTTTTTTTAATTAATTTTTAAATTTTAACATTGACGTCAAAAAGATTTAAAAAATAATAATGGTTAGGCGGGAACTTTAAATGCGATAATCCTATTAAAATTACTTTTTTGTTGTCTGACCAGAAACGGCTATGATCTTAAAAAATGCCAATAATAAACGTATATCTTTATCTGAATAGATACAACAATAGGGAAGAACCGCAATAAAATAATGCTACTACCTCTTAGTCAGCATAAGTACGTAATATTTCAAAATAACTCAGATATTTATTGCCAAGAATAGATAAAGGATCTCAAAACAACTATCACCATCTAACTTCTCAGCGAGAAATATATTACTCTATAAATTCAATTTATAGCACATAGGAAAATGTAATTTTTTACCACATTTTTTTAAGCTTTTTAAAAAAATTAAAAGTCATAACACGTAAGTACCTCGGATCACTCGAAGGAAAATCTGGCATACGAAAAGGTCTAAAGCCTAGACTAATATTCCCTTTAGAGGCCGAAGTTAAGCTCACCATGAAACGAAAGGTCGGCAGTTTGGATGTATTTTAAAACGCGCCCTATAGACAAAGTTACTATGAAAATTATATTTATAAAAGGTGAAATCAATAGATATTTAATCCCGAAGATGGGGATCGCAAAATTGCTTTGCTCTACTGGGTTTTATTTCTGTTTTAGCGCTTTATAGCTCCGTAGCGTTACTATGCAAAAGTTAAAAAACTATTTATTTAAATAAGGTGCATTTTAGCTGTTTAAAAAATGGTTTTAACATGAAAGTTCAGCTTATCATGATTAATTTTCATATTTCCATTTATAAATAATAAATTACCTCTTACCCTTTTCTAATAATGTCTGAATTTTTATAACCTTTTTTAATTGGGTTTTTTCTAAATATGCGTGTTTTTTTTCTTTCCGGTAAAGGTATAAGGACAATTTTATTGATTAGTTCATTTTATACACGCAATTGAAATTTTCTTGTTCGCAAAATTTGCATATCTGACCAGTTGCTAATGGTTTATTAAAAAATAGGTTTCGTAATTAGTTGGAAGCACGCATAAAATTAAATTATGTTAACGTATTAAGAAGTTTTTTGTTTATAATATAACCATAATACTTTTTGTTAGCTTGTTATTTAATGTTCTAATATAGTTACCATCAAATACTTAATAATCTTTTTTTTTATCCAAATGATATAGACGGATATTTTATGTGCTATGTACTTGACTTGGACTAATATTTGCATATATCAATATTTTTTATGAAACACAACCAACCTGTCTATAAAATGAATTTTGAATAACAATAAATATAATAATCCACAAAAATTCTTACCAGACTAGTATTTGTTTTGATGCTTATTTGCAGGTGTTCAGGTGTTCAGGTGTTCAGGTGTTAAAATATTTGATGTCGATTTTTATATAAGTTAACGCAAAATACTATATATTTAAGTTTCTTTCAATCAATTAACCAAATATGCTTTATTGCCAAAAAATTTAAAAAATGTTGTAGACAAAGCTATACATAAAAAGCAAAACACACAAATATAGAAACCAAAATACACTTAGTAAATAAATATATACAAAACTGGGTACAAAAGACATAAATGTACCTGGTCAAATTTCCTATACTAAATGTAAAAAGTAAAAAGTAAATAAAAATAGTAACAAGAAAGTAAAATAAAAAAAGTAAAAAAAGGAACAAAAACAGTCAAAAATGTTTAAAAAGTCATAAAAAATTTAACAATACAAAATATTGCTATTCTACATCGTAAAAAAATTAATAATTAGCCAGTGCGTGCATGATACTCAAAAATTAATATTAAAAAAAAATCATCTACTGCATATTAAGCTCTCTCCAGTAAATATGATTTCAAAGCATTGCGAAATCGAGGAAAAGATGTCAATGATTTAATTTCTAAAGGCAGATGATTGTGCATTTCTTTAGCTCCGTAAAGAATAGAGCTTTTTATTAATTCTGACCTTGGGATTGGCACATAAAAATCATGCTCTACGTTTCGAAGTGAATAATTGCGAGATGGTCTATTAGAAATTTCTGATGTATGCTTGCGAACCAAGCAAATAAATTCAAGAATGAATAAAGATGGAAGAGTTAATATTTTAAATCTTTTAAACATTTCTTGGCAGTGAGCTCGACCATCAAGTCCTAGTATATAGCGAACCGCTCTCTTTTGTAGTTTAAAAATGCGCTCAAACTTATAATATTAATATTTTTATAATATTTTTATAGTCACACAGCATGTGCCCCAGAATGGAAGGGCGCAACGAAGATGGGACTCAAAAAGGGCATATTACACTGTTCTTGATGACGAAACATTTAATTTCCTGGAAACTGATTTTGGCAAAACAAGCTGAACTTAATTTTTTAGATAAAACATCGTAATTTCCACTTCAAAGAGCTGTCAACAATAAGTCCCAAAAATTTCACAGATTCAACAACGTCCAAGCTGGTGTTGCTAAGTACAAAGGGTTGGATAGTACCTTTATAAGATAAGACTTTAGTTTTTAAGATGTTTAAGCAGAGAAGATTCGAATCGCACCACGATTTAATGTTGATAAGGTCTTTAGCAATAGTTGCATGAAGTGCCGCAACATCCGGATTGCTCCATGTAAAGCTAGTATCATCAGCAAAGAGACAGATTTTGCTGCTAATATTAAGATGAGCCATATCATTAATAAACAGCAGAAACAGAATTGGGCCCAGAATTGAATCTTAAGGTACCCCACGTTCTATTGGTCTGTTAGAAGACATGGTCGTATCAACCTTTACAAACTGATTCTGTAGCTAAGATAGGACTTAAACCATTCGAGAGGCGTTCCTCTGAACCCATAGTGCTGTAATTTGTTGATCAAGATAGTATGGTTTACACAATCAAAAGCCTTAGAAAAATCACTAAAAAAAAGTTGCTGTTGAATGATGATCGTTTATACTGAGTAAACACTGTTAAAAAGGGAGAACATAGCATCATTAGTGCATTTATTACTTAAGAAGCCAATTTGATGGGGAGTTAGTATTTTATATTTAAACAGGAATGATAATAGCCTTTTTTTTACCAATCTTTCTATGATCTTCGATAATGTTGGAAGGAGAGCGATTGGACGATAATTTGAACCTTGCTCTTTATCTCCTCCTTTATGCAACAGAATAATTATTGCAGTCTTAAAGCAGTTAGGAAAGACCTCATTTTGAAATGATTTGAGAACATTTTTAGAGTAAGACCATCTGTACCGGATGATAATTTGTTTCTTATTTCATTTATTGTACTTTGAAGCACTGTTATTAGTACAGGGGTAAAAAAGAAACTATGTAAGTTTTCATTAGAGAGATATGAAAGTGGATCATGAGAAGGTGTTATAGTAGTCATTAGGTTTTTAACCACATTTACAAAGTAATCGTTAAGATTCTCAGGTGTGAAGAGGGGATAGTGCTAGTCGAAGAATGCTTATTTCCTAATTCGTTAACAATAGACCATGTTTCTTCAGCAACGTTACCAGAATTAGCCAGCCTGTTATTATAATAAATATCTTTTGCGGCTTTTATTGCTTTTCGATACAATTTCCTGTATAGCCTTACATAATTATGAAAAAATATGCTGTCCGAAAATTTTTTTAGGTATGATAAAGAATACATTCCTTCCATGTTCCTTGCAGCCACACGTAAGCCTTTAGTGGACCAAGGTTTATGATGCTTAATTTTGATGGGTCTATAAGGAAAAGACTTATTCGCAATACTTGATAAGGTCTTTAAAAATCTAGAAAACTCACCATCGATATCATCAGAGATAAGACCCCAGTCAGCTGTTAAGCATAGATTCTTAAACTTTTTTTTTACCAAAAATACGGCCTAATTTACGAAAATAATTTTTGCTTAAAGTGTCAATAGTAAATCTGGTCAATACAGCTTCATGGTCAGAAAAACCTGAATTGAGAACAGTACAATCAATGAAGTTCAGAGTAAAAGATGACACGATATAGTCAATGGTGCTGGAACTATTTTTAGTTATTCTGGTTGCTGAATTTACATGCATTAAAAAACCCATTGAATCGAAAATACACTGAAGAGATTCTTAAGCAACACACACACTGGAGTAGTCAATATTAAGGTCGGCACATAAAATTAATTTGCTTTTTAGAGGCATGGATTGTAGCAAGCTTAGAAGTTTTAGACAGAAAGTCTGTACATCAGCGTCAGGTGTTCTATAAACAAAAACAATATAGAGGTCATATAACTTATGGTGAACGATGGAAAATTCAAGAACTTTTGCAGATAATAAGTTATCAAACTTAGTTACTGGTGAAAAATTGGTGATTGTAGGCATTATCATAGTACCTTTATGGGATAAATTACTTCTGTTAAATCTTGCTATTGTAGTGTAATTTTTTATAAAGACAGGTTCATCTATGTTTAACCAATGTTCAGTTATAGCAACAATTTCTGGAAAATGTAGCTTTTCCAATAAAAGAAATAGATCATTAGTTTTGTGTCTTAAGGACTGAATATTAAGTAGAAATACACTAAGCTTACTATTATCCGATTTATCAGAGGGTGCTTGATCCTCTTTTCGCGTCACTTTATCTAAAAAAAAATATTTCTAGATGGGGAACCGCTAGAAAAATAGTTAGCATGACTTTCCCTAACTTTTTGAAGCCGTAAAAGTCTTTCAGATGAAAAAAGGATCTAAAAGCAGAGAGGTCTTCTTTAATTTCATCCGAGCCAATACCATAGACGTCGTGGAAGCGGTTATAAAGACGTCGCAGGGAATCCAAGTCAGTAGGTAGTCCCTCAGATGCCAGCATTAAATTGACACTGGTGTTGGTGTGCCCTTCAAAACATACATTCTAGGGTTGGTCATGGAGGTATGCCAGATAGAGCCTCAGGGTTTTTAAGATAGATGGGTCTCTCAGTCTAGCCAGCAAGTAAAGTCCATTATCAGCATCCAAACTTTGGGACAGCCGCACTATTGGTGGAATCATCTTTGTGAAGAATAATCTTAAAATATGTTATCATTTATTAATATCTTTGTCAACTGCTTACTCTAAAACTGCTGTACGCCTTTTGCATTCAAAATACTATTTAGGCATCATATTACTCCCGATTTAAAAAACAATTCTATGTTGTATACGAAAAATCGAATTTAAAAATCTGGAGATCCTTTACATATATTTAGTAAATAATTTAAAAAATCATCTTCATGTGTATAAAAATAAAATCTTTTATTTTTGGACCCTCTCAACTTAGAAATATAATGTTTTTAAGCAAACTGCCAAAGTCACTAAAAGGCGTTATTTCTCATAAAGCATTTAACACTAGGCCTAAAAAATTATTATTAGAATTAGGCAGACAAGAAGTTTATTCCTCTCTTAGATGCAAATACATATGTATGTAAAAGAATATGTCATCTGTACTTATACTATTTAAGCAGATTTAAGTTTATTAAATACATTATTCAGATTGTAAAATAATTTAGGAACATTCTCCACTTTTATGTCAAGAACATACTCTTTTTAGTGGCAATGTCAAACTGATTAAAATGTCACGAAATGCGGTCCGTTTTAAAGATCCATGTAACAATTTAGAAACGCTTAAAACTTTCTTTTGCTGATGGAGAACGATAATTTCAAGGAAATACTGACAAACAAAGCAAGCAAGTATAAAAAATTTACAAAAATTTAAGCTACGAGGATTTATAATAAAACACCCAAATGAGACCCTCGGTTCTAGTCGACTTTAGGTATCTCTAATTTTTAATATTTTTGAATATCAGATAGTAAGATAATCTTCTTTGAACTATTTTAAGCAAAAAAAAGGAAAAAAATCATGACAATGTGTAAAGACCAGTGCACCGATATATTAGAATGGTCGTCCGTCAAAACACCAGCATTCCACCTGCCAAACAATGTCATCCACCTTCTATTTACATTGTTTGAGAAGTAAAATGCTGGTGATTTGACGGGTGACCATTCTAATATATCGTTGCACTGCACTTTACCTATTTACAAAATTCATGCCTTAATGGTGATGAGACTGAACTATGACCCGGGGGCCTGTGTTCAGATTGCAACTATGCCAGTTTAACTTTTGCCAGTTTTGAGAATTGTAGTTTTGGAAAAATTATTTAATTGTATTATATTTATGAAATTGACCAAAATGAGGAAATTGTTTATATAACATTAAAAAATTGTTTTTACCTTTTCTTTTAACTAATTCCCTTAATATCGTCTAAAAAATATACCGAAAATACCTATAATGTATTATTTATTTTTTTGGTACTTTTTATTTAGATTTCGGTCCGAATTAAAAATAATACGAAATATGGACTATTTTAATTAAAATAAAGTTTAAAAAAAATTAAATTTTTTGTATAAATAACAAAAACAAAATTGCCTTCCATCTTACTTTATTATTTCTTTTATTGACGTTTGACATAGCGCCGCGACATGACAGCGTTACCATACACATGTTCTTTAATTAAAGAATTTATTATTTGTTCCATATAAATTTTTTTCGGGTTTTGAGATCGGTTGAATTGGATTGGGTTGATTTTGAGTTGAGTTAGATGAAGGTAAGCACATGGGGGGCGTCAGACCTGCAACATTTACACGAGCACTTTATATATTTTTTTATATGAATAGAATCTCAAAATGAAAAGAAAATATGGAGGGTACGAACATCTGCATAAGGGTATGAATTTTTCAGTGCTAGGTATTAGCTTGTGTACAAATAGTTCCGTAATATTCATAAACCCGTTCACTATTATAATGTGAAAATACTGCAAAATCATTTTGCCAGATAGATTTAGATGTATTCTGTGTTTTTTCTTTTTATATAGGATATGCTTTTTAGACATGCTTGTTTATTATTACTTACGTTGAACTTTAGCGTAATAGTTATGTTTATTATAGAAAATATACACAATTTGGCAACTGCGAGTTCGTATGTCAAAAATTTGACTAAGTAATTATCAATAGCAACAAGTTTCGATCATCAAATAGACTAGAGTAGACCTTGTATTTGGCATATTTTAAAGGAATTAAATATTATTTTTTAGCGTCCTAAAAAATATGTGAATAATCCGCAATTTTTATCTCTCAATCTATTCTTTTCAAAGTACCTTTCTGCTCAAATTTTAAAATATTGCAAAATTGGAGATACTTAAAATCGACAAGACCTTTTAAATTAACTTAAAGAAGAATATTAGTTTAAAATATCAAAATTATTAAGGTATTTACTTTTAAAACCAGGAATTTTTAAAATTTGTTCAATTTCGAATTGTTTTTCAAAACAAATTATCAATGGACTAACATGGATTCTATCCCATAAGATTATTCTTGCCTAATCTTTTTAATAACTCCTCTTCGTCTGGGAAGTTTTAAACGATTTTTCATACCAACCTCAGGTATGCCCCAATGATCAAATCTGGGACTACTGTTCTTTATTAGCCTCATAAATGATTTTCTTTCTTTATTAGGATGCAAAATGCTGGCCTATGCTCACGATATCAAGATTTGTCTTGATAGAGTGGTAATAAACTCTATCAGACTGCGCCGACCTTCAACTCTCTGTTAGTGCAATTTGTCATTGATGTAAAGGGTGTCCCAATAGGAACGCACGTTTTGAATTGCGCAGCATTCTTTTTTTATCGCAGTATGTCAAAAAAAAAACTGAAAATAATAATGTAAACAATTTGCCATTAGTAACCATGGAACGATATATGGTCGAACAACGAATTATTATTGTTAAAACGCACTACAATAATGGAGAATGTTTTGCGGAAACAGTTCGTAAATTGCGGGGCATTTTTGGTCGACACGATGCACCAAATCACACGACCGTCCAAAGACTAATTGATAAATTTGAACAAAATGGTTCTGTCGTGGATGTAAAAACACCAGTGCGTCACCGTACTATAGCGGTTCTGTTGAAAATATTGCCGCAGTTCGTGAAAGTGTTGACGAGAATCCGGAAACATCTATCCGTCATCGTGCACAGCAATTGCACATTTCGAAGAGCACTACCCACCAAATTCTAACAAAAGTACTTTATTTACACGCCTATAAGATTCAATTGACCCTAGAATTAAAGCCAGTGGACCATGCGACGCGCCGTAGATTTTCTTCTTGGGTATTGCAAAAACAACAAATAAATGTCGATTTTTCGAAAAAAATTTTGTTTACCGATGAGGCACACTTTCACCTTAATGGCTTTGTTAATAAACAAAGTTGCCGAATTTGGGACGAAGAAAATCCTAGAGTCATTCATGAGAAGAAAATGCATCCATTAAGAGTCACTGTTTGGTGCGGAGAGGTGGAGTAATTGGACTGTACTTCTTCGAGGACGAGTCTGAAAATGCAGTTACCGTGAACAGCGAACGCTATCGTAATATGCTCACTGAGTTTTTATGGCCTCAATTGGATGGTATGGATACAGGCGGTATGTGGTATCAACAGGATGGTGCGACATGTCACACTACACGTGAAGCAATTCAATTGTTGCAAAGAATGTTTCCCGGTCGTGTCATTTCACGGAATGGAGACCAGAACAGGCCCGCAAGATCATGCGATTTAACGCCTTGTGAATTTTTGCTTTGGGGTTTTTTAAAATCCCTCGTATACGCTAATAACCCAACAACAATTCCACAGTTGAAAAACGAAATTAGACGTATTATTAGCGAAATTGGGCCGCAATTATGTGAAAATGTAATTGAAAATTTCTCAAAACGAATAAGAGTCTGTCACGAAAGTCGAGGCGGCCATTTGCCAGATATTATTTTACACGTTTAATTGTAGTGTATTAGCTTTACATTAAAATATAAATAACACTTAGTTTAAAATAAATTATGACCTTAATTTACCAATTAAAACGTGCGCTCTTATTGGGACACCCTTTATAACAAATGACCTCGATCTTAATTCTTCAAACTATAACGTTGCTTCTCATCGTCAAACGAAAATCAATGGTACTATAACATCTATTTTGTTCCACATATTGATCAGTTGATGGAAAGTGCGTCTACATGATTAGGTTTCATATTAAGATATTAAATTTTTTTTTCTCAGATATCTACCCCTCAGGCTCTTATACTATGCTTAGAACAAAGCTTGGATTACGGAAAAAATAATATCGTTTATATTTTGTGGACGTATAAGGACAAATAGTAACTTTGCAGTTGTTGATGGTAAGAACACTTGTTGAAATGCACTCTGATATTGGAACAGGCAATTTATTTTGTGGAGAAATAACTTTCGCAACAAAACTTTTCTACAAAATAATAAGTATGTCATGTATCAATATTTAAGATTTTAACATTTCACTTGTGTTTCCTATTTTAACTTTAGTTTAAATTTGAACTATTCGAATAGATAAACTTAAATAGTATTTGTTATTAAATAGTATTTTTATGATTTGTATATACCTAAATACTTAATAATTTCTGAAAGCTTGTTCAAAGCATAATATGGTGCTAAGCAGCTTAAAAGCTCAACTTTAATTCATGTTTTTATAGTATTCTCCCAAAAGGTTCTTCTTAAAATCCTTAACAATTTAAATGGCGTTTAAAACCCGCATTTTAATTAAAAAAAACTTATTCTTTAAGTTCTGACATGGCTAAATATTTTTTTAAATTCTATTCGACGTAATATTGTCTTTATAATTTATTGTCTAATATTTTATTCTTAACTAGTCCTCGCCTACCAATTGGATACTGATATTTGGATATAAAGAAGTGAATTTCATCTCATTAAAATAATGCGAAAGGAAAAATAATATTCTGTAAGAATATCTGCGTTGGTAAATTGAACCATGTTAGCTATAAGTAGAGATGTTAAAGGGTTTTAACTTTTAATTTTCATAACTTATTTAATTCAATGTCGGTAAAAGGTACATAAGTTAACAAAATACTATTAGAGCATATTTATCTTTAAAATCTTTGTTGTAAAAAATAACTTCGAGATAAAAAAGAACTAAATTTAAAAGCAATGTTTTTAGTTCAAACTCGTCAACTATATTTCTTTTTTATTTCCCTATTTTTAAACACCTGTTAGAATATTCATGCTTAGTAGGCCATGAATAAGGTTGCTCGTCGACTTTTCTGTTTAAAGATGCTAATAAAGGAATGGGAGACGTGATACCGGGTCGGTAGCTTAAGATTACGTCATGAGGAAAAATATAGAAGGCTGAAACACTTTTGGAATTCTTAAACGTTTTTTATCAGAAGAAAATATTTTTTTTGCCTTGAAAAGAGAAACTAAGAAAGGATAAAATCAGATTTCTTTAAAACGATTTTATTTAGGACACCAATCTTGCCAGCCTTAACTTATCGAATCATGAACGGAATGACGAATGAACTTAAGGGACATTTAACGTTTTAAGAATATTGGAAATATGAAAATTTGCTTAGTTACTCTATTACTAAGTCATACAGGGTGTTACAATATACAAAATTTTTAAAAAAAATTAAAATATACAAAATTCGGTGCAAATATTTTAAGAGCGTATTGTTGGTGTCAAAATAAGGATCTTTTTGCTATAAACATGTGTTCTAAAATGCACCCTCTCAGAGCTCTAGCCCGCGCAAATTGCTTGAAGAAAATCGATTATTTGGAAAACTGAAATCATCATGAACGACATTGAGAAATTGAAAGAGCGCCTCGAGAATTCGCAGCAAGCAGGTCTGATGATGCTCTTAATATGAGCGAAACACGTGTAACCTACTGTTAAAATTAATAAATACTTTTGAGATCGAGACTTTGTGTAGTTCCCTTTAGATTATTTTAGTATTTCGTACTGACAAGCTGAAACTAAGTGCAGGATAATAAATACCTATCTGAAAATTGACCTTGTGCATTTTTAAGTTAGGACACCTGCTTATTAATGATTAAAAGATCTAGATTAAATAGTAAAAATAAATTACGAAAATGTTAAAATTTTATAGTCAATAAAACATTAAAAAAATGACTTTAAAAGAATAGCAAAATTTATTGATCTCTGCTAACTGTTATATTATTACTAATTTCTTTCAAATTTATTATAAACTACAGAGTTAAATTTGATTAAATGTTTCACTGTATTTTTAAAATTCCACACGATTTCGGTAACAGAGCCCACCTGTGCGTGACTAGAAGTCTTGCACCCTCATTCAAATTATAATCGATCTTCCTAAATGAAATAAGTAAAGGAAAATCGTTTTCAATTATATTATGCTTTTAAATGTTGTACTTTTATTATGGCATGAGCAAAATTATTTAAAAGCTAATGAATTACGAACGAAAAAGAGTAAATATTTAGTTAAAATACAAATCTTAATGTTGTTCTTTAAATTATATTTAATTTTTAACACTAAAGAAAGTAAAAATAATTATGTCTTGACTGTCTTCAAAAAATTTTATAATCGACACATCAAGTAGCCATCTTCCTTTAATAAATAAATAAAAATATATTTTGATACAGCTACCATAAACTTAATCTGCTTGTAAAATAATCATTGATTTATATTTTTAGTTTAGCATTACTGCCGTCCTAAGCCAAAAGGGCGTATCTCAAAATTTTTCAATTTTTATATTATGGTTCCCAATATGGTTAAGGACCCCAAATATAATGTCTAACCTATTTCCTAAGCGAAAAAGACGCATTTTAACTCCATAGTGCCTAAAAATTGGTAACAAAATTATAGACGTATTTATAGACGCATTTTAAAAAAGAATACAAAATCCTACTCCGATTCGACGTATCTCAATTTCCCAAGCGAATATGACGGTTCTCAAAGATGCGCCTTTTTGGCTTAGGATTTTTGGTAATTTTAAGCGCATGTACAGTGTGCATTTAGATGCGTCCAAATTAGTTATGTTTTTACATGGCATGTTTCTGTGTTGTAATGAGTTAGTGGTGCTAGAGACACACAAGCAACCTGTTATCGGCTGTTTATAACCTAACTTTTATGTGAATAGTAGTAATCGATTCAACAAATTTGTTTTATTGGGGTGATAAACTTTGAGACTAACTAAATACAGGGCCTATTATAAAGTTGTAATAGAAGACATATCGGCTACAAGACCCTTTCGACCGGTAAGTAATTATTTTTAATTTTGTTTATTCAATTAGATCCGATTTTCGGCGGCCGTCTTTATCTGAGCAGCACTTTTGTCTGTGTTTATTCGTATTTTTACTATTTACCTTTAATAAGGTGTACATCTTTAAAAAATCCAGAAATAGTTTTTATTATTAAAAATACTTAAAACTAACTCTGCCCTGCCCTTTTAGATTCAATGGACAGAACACAAGGATTTCGAGGAAAAAAATGGTCATGTTGGCGCTGAACAAGGAAACTAAACAAGCATTCCAACCCCAGGAAAAAAATAAAAACCGTAAGGATTCGGAAGATGTAGATTATTATCCGACTGACCCTAATTCGGAAAATGATAGTAGCGACACGGCAAGTAAGTGCAGTGAAGTACTTAATATTATTAACGATATAAACTCTGGGAATTGTGTAACAGAAATCGTCCCTGCCATACACATACAATCGGAAAGCCCAGTTCTTCTCGATATTTCTAGGTCTTTTGTGCCAGTTCACTTTGAGGTTCTCGAAGAAGTAGACTTATGCCCTCTTACGTCAGAAGTAGAAAATGTTGAGTTGGAAACAGTGACTGAATTATGTGATCAAATCACGGAAGGAGCCGAGCCACATTTGATGCATGAACCTATTCAAGACGAGCATGTTATGGATTCTGACGGTTTTGTAGATACCGACGCAACTGAAGTAAATAATACCGCATCTGTCATTCAATATACTAAAAAGGGAACAGTTCGAAAAAGAAAGAAGTTCGAATTATCAGTAACTTCCAGAAAAAAAGCTAAGCATGAATCACTTGCGAAAAAGCACAGCGTTAAAAAAGGTTGTGGAAAAGATTGTTTAAAAAAATGTCTGTTGAAGATATCAGAAGAAAGAAGAAAATTTTTGAACAATGAATTTTGGAAAATTTTAAATGATAAATACAGAAAATCTTTTATTTTACATCATGTTTCATTAAAACCTGTGAAACATATAACTACTTCAAAACGTGATCTCGGTTATCAAAGAAATAATACATAAAACTATACGCTTAAAAATGAAAAAGGAACATCTGAAAATGTATGCAAGGTCTTTTTTTTGACAACTCTCGGCTTTAATAAACAAAGTTATCCGTACAGCATTGCGTAATGCTAATAATTCTGTAGTACCTGTGGCTGACTTAAGATGCACGAAGCAACCTCACAATAAAATAGACGATAAAGTGATTCGTAATCATATTAATTCTTACAACCCAACTATCTCACACTATCGGAGAGAGCATGCACCCCAACGTCTTTACCTTCCTAGTGACCTTACTTTTGCGGCAATGCATCAGGATTTTCTAATTAAATATCCCAATATACAAATTTCTTATGAAAAGCACCGTGTAGTAGCTAAGAAAATGAATATTTCGCTATCAAATCTTGGACACGAAGAATGTGAAAGTTGTGAAGAATTTTCTCTACATGATAAAAGTCACACAAAAGATAATCTTGACGAAACCTGTGATAATTGTAACAGTTGGAAAAAACATATATACAGAGCAACAAAGTCGCGCGAAAATTACAGAGATGATGGTAGTCAACCAGAAGAACCAGGTAAGATTATATACTACGCAGACCTTGAAAAAGTTATTATGCTGCCAAGACTGGAAACATTTAAAACTACAGTTTTCACAAACATACTAACAGCTTACAATGAGAGCTTTGTACCAATTGGCAAAAAAAAGAATGACAAAACCTTTGCCGCCGTTTGGCATGACGCCTTGTTTAAACGCAGTAAAGATAAATTAATAAGCACATTTTACCAGTTTTTCCATGTGAAGAGAGACGCTGTGAAAATAACATTATGGCTTGATAATTGCTCCGTGCAAAGTAAAAATTGGTCATTATTTTCATTTTTGCTCTACATTATTAATTCTCATAAAATTAATGCTAATGAAATTATTATAAAATATTTCGAGCCCGGCCATACATGTATGGCCGCGGATTCCTTTCATCACAAAGTTGAACAGTCAATGAAAAAGATGGACAACAAACTATACGATTTTGCAGATTTTGTTCAAGCCGTAAAACAATCCGCACGGCAAACTGAAGTTCTGCCAATGGAGTTACAGCATTTTTTTCTTTGGGAAAATTACACCTCAATATAAACTTAGTAGAAATAGCCCGCGGCCATAACTAAATAAAATAGTCCATGTATCTTATGACATGGGTTACCATATTATGACATACCAAGATGACTTCGATGGTCCAAAAATTGCACTTGATTTTCTTACTGCCAAAATTACAAAAAATAAAATACTGCCACCACCAAAAAAAACAACAAAAAGTCCTCGGAATTTCATCTAAAAAGAAAGAGTTAATAATAAAAAACCTCGGTGCAATAATGAAGAACAGGCTTCAGTTTTGGAAAGACCTTCCAGTTTCCCAAGACGATGACTCAAACTAAAATGTTAGTATTTTTTTGTAAGCTGATATGTTAAACTTATTCACTTTCAATAAACCTTTGTTTAAAAAGTATGTAATAAAGCCGTCCATTTATTTTGTAATATTAGCAAATATTTAATAATAATATTAGCAAAATGCAATATCCTTCTTGGCATATCTAAAATTTGCACTAAAATCCTAAGCGCAATAGACGCATCTCATTTTTAACTAAAAATCTCTTTCTAAACAAATAAAACTTCAAAGTTATTGAAGCTATTTATTACTCAAACACATTACTACAAATAACTAAAAAAAAAATTCAAAAATTAAATAAATACGAGTGCTGTAATAAAAAACCGATAAATCGCAATAACTCAAAAACTTAAAATCTTGAGATGCGTCTTTTTGGCTTAGGACGGCAGATTAAGTTTTGTTAAATAAAAGATTAAACAATTGTAAAAAATATTCGATAAAAATTCCTGTAGGTCTATTATATTAATACCAAAAAATCTAGAAATTTTAAGGTATAATTAATTAATAAAAGATCTAGATTTCTTGGCATGAAATTAGAGAGGCCTTGGCCTCATACAATACCAATATCTGACGTGAAATGTCGAAATGGGCAATACATTTTCATTGATTTACTATAGAGTATTTGGACTGCTCATTCCTTTTTATTCCACGTGCACTGAAACTTGGGCTATGAATAATGGTCTTTTGTAAGGGAATAATTTCGAAATTTTTGACATACGTCTTTCCCAAGAATATTTTCCGGCTCTGGCCCTGGAAATAGTAAACATATATACATACGCTGCTAGTTTTTAGACGCATATTTATTAAATTAAAAACTAAGATACGTCTGCAAGCATATCATCACATAAAAGAACAAAAATATTACTTATTTCTGTATATAGAAAAACATTCGAGAGTTAAAAGCTAGTATTTTACTTTTTAAAAGTAATTTATAAATAATTTTTCCTCGAAAGCAGTATCAAAAAAGGATCACACATTGAATATTAAATAAAATGCCAAAATTCCGAGTTTTTCTAGCTATAAATTTGGCCGAAGATGTCGGGTCCAAAAAGTTAAATATACTTTATCTAATAAATACAACAATCATTTACATAATTTGTTTGGAAGTCGACCCCTATTATTAAGACGCCGTAAGAAAGAATAATGACTCCCGCATATTTCAAGCTATTTAGCATGCTTTATCATGATAGATTGAATGATGGTGCTATAATTATTCATTATATTGAGGCTGCTAACTTAATCTATTTCTGGACATACTTCTTAGGTATATTTTTTTTAAATGACTATATATAGTAGTCGGTTAACTGTTTCTTTTTAAATTTTTTTGACCGTTTATATTATAAAATGATAAATCAATAGCAATCACAAAAACTTGTTATGCTATTTCTATATTTTCTATATCTTCTTAGAGTTCAGTGATTAAAAGTGCGTGCTAAATATGTAAAATACGTATAGCCCAAACAATTTTTGTGACTTTGATTTTGTGTTTAATTTTTATTTTGTATATTATTAACCAATATCGCTCTATACTGAAATAAAAAAATAATTTACAACTTTTATAATATTAATTTTGTTTTGTTTCGTCTAATATACCAGTATTTTTAGCCAGTTTATTATGTCAACTTTAATTTTATTCTGATTTTTAACGGTTGCATTCCAAAATGATTAACAAACCCATAAAATTAATAACGATTAAAATTTCTGGCACGCCATTTCTAAATTTTAGTGGGGTTCAGTTATTAAAAGGGCGTCCTAAATGTGGGCCATTATGTCATTAGGCAGTCGTAATTTTACAGTTGCTAAACCAACTACGTGGCTGTAGATAGTAAAATTTAATTTAGTGGATTATCGAAAAATGTTTGGGTTGGGTCTTAAAGCTGATTGAATATACAGGATAAAAACGTAATTTTTTTGTTTCGTGTTTTCCTTTTTGATCATTGTATGAATTGTAAAATAGTATAAAAAAATAATATCGAGGATCATTTGTGCTTATTGTTTTGTATATATTGTCTCCAAATTATGATCTTCAGGGTTTGCTAATTTGGGAAAATAATTTTCAATTCTTACATGTGATTTTATTCAAGATTTTCCTTATTAATTCTTTTTAATTTTTATTTTAATGTGCCGCACATATATACATAATATATAATATTATTATATATAGAAATAATAATATATTTTAAATATTTTGTGTAATTTTTTTAATTAATGTTTGTAGCTTAACTTATGTGCTGTAACAAAAAATACATTTTTGTTATAAGAAAAATTAGAACTGACAACTGAAGTTAGAAATTAGAGCAAAAAAGTACATAAAATAATTTTTTTGGATGCGTTTGCGCTCCTTGCCTTATGATAAATTTACATTTTTATCAATAAATGTGTTTAATCAAACTTAAATTAATTCAGGCAATCAATCTTTTTACATATATTCCTAATTATGATAGTTATGTGATATAAGCAGAAATAAAAGAATTGTAATTTAATACAATCTTTTTGCTATATTAAAAACTATCACGTATTTGCTATATTAAAAAAATACTAAAATAATTTAAAATTATTTGACAAAGAAGGCATTAGGTTTTTCTTCAATTACAATAAGGCAGCCAAAGTATTTTTAACTTTTTTATTCATGTTTTAATTTTGAAAAATATTGAGCTATATTTTGAAGCTTATGAAATATATAAAAATATTTTACATAATTTTTAAAACGTAAAATATCTTGCTTAATAAAATATTTAAAAAATTAGTTTAAAAGAATAATGAAATTGATTGATCTCTGTTAACTGTTATATTATTACTAATTTCTTTCAAATTTATTATAAACTACAGAATTAAATTTGATTAAATATTTCACTATATTCTTAAAATTCCACACGATTTCGGTAATACAGCCCACCTATGCGTGACTAGAAGTCTTGCACCCTCATTCAAATTATAATCGATCTTCCTAAATAAAATAAATAAAGGAAAATCGTTATCAATTATGTTATGCTTTTAAATTATGTACTTTTATTATGGCATGAGCAAAATTATTTAAAAATTAATGAATTACGAATGACGAAAAGTAAATATTTAGTTAAAATACTAATCTTTATGTTGTTCTTTAATTTATTTTTAAATTTTTAACACTAAAGAAAGTAAAAATAGTTATGATGATTGTCTTCAAAAAATTTTATAATCGACACGTCAAGCCATTTTGCTTTAATAAATAAAAATATATTTTGATACAGCTACCGTAAACTAAATCTGCTTGTAAAATAAGCATTGATTTATATTTTTAGTTTAGCATTAAGTCTTGTTAAATAAAAGACTCAGTATTCAGTATATATATTACGGTAATTAACCAATTTACAAAATAAATATAGTATATAAAATATTCAACAAAATAAGATTTTATATCGCAATAAAGTACTTGAAGTATTAGTACTATCATTAAATATCTAGCATAAATGGTAACATCAATAAAATTAAATAAAATGTAAGGACAACAATGGTTTAAAACAGAGTAATTGCAATAGAAAAGAAGACACACTTTAAGCAAAGTCAAGATATAAAGTTATATTGCACTTAAGCAGATTTTAAAACTCGTTGAAGTGAACTCAGAGAACAATGAAACAAATCTATACTGACACTATTTGAGTTAATCATAATTCTACCTATT
The DNA here is from genome assembly GCF_022605725.1 of Anthonomus grandis grandis. Taxonomy (NCBI): domain Eukaryota; kingdom Metazoa; phylum Arthropoda; class Insecta; order Coleoptera; family Curculionidae; genus Anthonomus; species Anthonomus grandis. Next base: position 16,971,249 of record NC_065546.1, read on the forward strand.
GCACAGTTTTCACCATACAGTGTACGATGTTGTTCAAGGTAGAATAATCTAGTCTGTCTGAGCACTGTAGTAGAAGGAATATTTAAATTAAGCTGACAAAATAACTCAGGAAACTGTATTACATTGTTAAGAATCTTGTATGTTGTGACAATATCGCAGTTTTTACGTCGAGTCTCCAACTTTTCAATGTTCAGCAATCTATACATTTCACTGTAATTAATATCAATACAAGGAATATTAAGCTTGTAAGCAATGTATCTTATGAATTTACGTTGAACTTTTTTTAGACACATTTTATATTTAGCATAATAAGGTGACCATATACATGAATTCGACTCAAGTTGACTGCGAACAAATGAAAAATACAGAAGTTTGATGTAATCAATACTGCTGAAGTCATGAGTGTGCCTCTTAATAAAACCCAACATTTTGTAACCCTTATTACACAGGTTTTCAATATTTTTTGAAAAAGTTAGTCTGCAATCAAAAAGCACCCCAAGATCACGTATCTCTGATATCTTCTCAATAAGTGAACTCATTAGACGGTACTGATGAAATGGTGGACTAAAACTCCTGGTAAATTGAATATATTTGCATTTTTTAGCATTTAGGACCATTCTATTGTTCTTGCACCATAATTCAAATTTGTGAAGATCAGAACAAAGTTCATGATGTTCCAAGTTACTGTCTATAATTTTAAAAATCTTAACACATAATAATAATCAAAACAATGAACATCAATAATAAAAAGATTAAATAAAAAAGGGGCAAGATGAGCACCCTGAGGAACTACAGAAGTCACTGGAAAAGGACTAGAATAAAAGTTATTTATCTTTACAATCTGTATTCTTCCAGACAGATATGACTTCAACCAGGCCAAAAGACAACCACCAATGCCATAGAGTGACAACTTTGTACCCAGGAGAGAATGATTAACCCTGTCAAAGGCCTTGAAAAACTCAGTATATATGGAATCAACCGACATTCCACCCTCCAAGGCCCCCGACAAAGCTGTTTGGTAAAGCAACAAATTAGTGGTAATGGACCTACCCCTGACAGACCCATGCTGCTTAGTTGAGATTATGTTTTTAAATTTCTCTGATAAAAAATCTGTGACAAAACTTTTAAGAACCTTTGCAAAGTGACAAGCCAGAGAAACAGGACGATAGTTTTTCACATCATCCCTCTGACCTGTATTCTTAAATATAGGAGTCAAATAATTTAACTTCCATGAGGTTGGAAATCTACCTGTCTTGAAAGACAAATTATAAATCAGCCATAGTGGACGTGCCAAAGCAAAAGCACAGTGTTTTATGAAGACAGCTAGAATACACTCAGGCCCAGGGCCCTGATTAACATTGACATTGGTTAACTTTTCAAAGACTTTTAGATATTTTTACCTGCATTTCATTAATATCAAAAGAACATGCAATATCAGGCTGCGTAAATTTCTGAACATCAAATTCATCAGGAGAGTAGACTGAAGAAAAATATTGTGCAAATAAAGATGCTATTTCATGACCATTTTCACCCACTGCATCTAAATATTTCACAGTAGATGGAATACTGTTATTTTGTGTCTTATTTCTTATATATTTCCAAAAATATTTAGGGTCACCGGAAATAGAAGATTGGGTTTGCTCAATATAGAGTAGAACTGATCGGCCTGATTTTTACAGATTGCTCTAAGATTACTAAACATTTCATAGTCTTCAACTAAGGCCGTTGTTTATATTTTGCATGTGTCAATCTTTTTTGCAAGACATTTGATTTCAATTCTGCGCTGAACCATATTGGAAACTTGAATTTATTGTTAATTTTTATGATAGGTACAAAATAGGTGAGAGCGTTGCCCAATGCTTTATACAAACAGTCCACATTAGCGTTAACATCAGATGAGAATAAACTATCCCAATCCGCATCAAGAAGGTAGCTGTTAAGAATTAAAGAAGAACTAAAAAATTATTAAAATATTTGATAGAAATTCCTGTAGGCCTATTATACTAATATTAAAAGAATCTAGAAATTTTAAGGTAAACTTAAATTTGAGGTATAATTTCAATTAAATATGATTATTTTTTGCACAAGAGAGAACTGAACTGAACATTCACAAAAAACCCAGAAAATTTAGTGTGTTTCTTAATGAAGAATTATTAAAGAATAGAATCTCAAACATCTTGGCAAAAAAATTACTTAGATCATTAAATTCATATTGTTACTAATAGAGTATCATATTAATAATATGTGTTTATTATGTAAAGTGTATCATTTTAGTATATTGAATAGTTTTTTTTATATGTATATACCTGAACCAGATAAAAAGCCAGTTAAAAACTAAAATACTTGGATTCAGTTTAGTTTTTATCAGAGTAAGTCATATCTTATCGAGTGGCTGATTAAAGACTTACTCTATGGCAGAACAGGGTGGGAATTAACTTTTTGGCAAGATCCAAATACGTCAAATTTATTTTTGAGGGAGAAAATGTATCAAAATCTTCAATCCTTTAAGTAAAGCATCATATTTCATGACCTGTTTAATGTTTAATGACCCTTTTTAAATACGGCGCACTTTTAATTTTCTATAGGTTGTTGCATAGTTTTTAAAAAGCGATCTAATTTTTTGTGAAATATGGATCTTTAAAATACCGAAAATAAAAAAAAACTTTTTGTTGATTTGCAAATAATCAATGATTATTCACGTTAGTAGATAATTATAATATAATTTCGGATTTTCTGGTTAACATTGAAATTGGCCGGTTAGTTGTAATTGAAGTGTTTAAAAAATGTTGGATCTTTAAAATTTGTTAGTTATAGTGTAATCTATTGCAAAAAGACTAGAAACTAATATATATTATTTCCATTGACCAACTCCAATAGCCTTCATTCCCAATTAGAAAAAAGATTGGATATATTTGGCCTACTATTAATACTTATTTAAATAACTATGTAATTTGTAAAAGTTCGATAAACTTTTAAATATATGTACATATTAACAGTTTTTATATCGTCTTTTTCGAATAAACTTAAAGTTTCCGTATAGAATATCTGACCTCTGGCTCTAAGTTTTATCGCAAGCTGTTGCAAGTTGAATCACAAATTGAATTTAAAATTAGTTTTTTTTTAAATTGTTTCCGCTTAGTAAAAGTTTTAAATGGATGGCTCAATTTTAATATAAATTAAACTTTTTTTAAAAATAATAGTGGGATAGGGACATGTAGCTATTTTCTTTTGAACAGACTATTTTTTTTAAATTTTTAATAAAATAATAGATTTAATTTAATTTTATAAAAGATTTACATTTTATTTACTAAAATTTTTGTCATGTGAGGGAAGTGTAAGGGCTCGTCAATATTTAGACGTATACTAGAACTTTATACATTAAATTTATACTTTATATATTGTATATTACCTCTTTCTTAATAGTTTATAAATTACGACATGAATGTTTGAAGCTCGATGCTACCAAGATAATGAATTAGTTTTTTAATTACTTTTCCAAAAAATTGAATTTTAGTGTTTCCAGCACTAAACCAAATTCTGTAGAGCTTAATTCTATAGAACACTAAAATATAAGTTTTGTTCCGCTGGTCATGAAGCCATCTTAATAGTCTAATGGTTGGAACCTTAGGTGTGTCACTCAAATCACGAGATAGTCTTAGCTCTGTGAGTGTTGGTTCTCTTCATTTTGGTCTCCACACGTGTTTCGCTAACGATGTTAGCGTCTTCGGAAGAAATTAAATCTGTTTTAATCTTCTCCTAGAACATGTTTGGAATATTTGAAATCATCTTAATAAAAATATTGCATATAGCCCCCAAATTAAAAACAACTATTTACAGTCATTTTAATTTTTAATTTTTTTTTAGTTATTTTAAAGACTAAAATTTTGATTTTATTTTGAATTTTTTAAAAGCAAAAAAATATAAGCTGGCTACAAGTACATCAGTGTACAACCCATATAGAATTGTAATCTTAAAATATTTATTCTGCTATTTATGAATAATAACAATTAAAGCGTTATTCTAATAAAAATTAATAGTGAAGAAATAGTTCATACTTGCAGTCGAGTCGTAAATTAAGGTAAAATGAAAATCCTGCAGTCTCCCTCTATTTATTTGTTAGACATGATTGAGTTTTTTTTTAAATTCCCGACATGTTTCGGACACAGTGGTGTCCATCATCAGGGGTTACTAAAAGGAAATAGTTCTGAAGAAAGTAACAAAAAGACAACAAACACAGAAAAATAACTTTAAATTAATAAGAGGTACACTTACAAATGTTTAAAATTGGTATCGGTAGTATCAAACCCCAAGACTCGGACAAAATTCAAAAAACTTCTATTTATTATTATTATTTTTTTTTTTATTTTTATTAGTTTTAATTTTATTTGTTTACATTCTGTGGTTGACAAGGACCGAATAGTTTCCAAAAAACCTACTAAACTCAGATACATCTATGGTAACAACTTTGGTGAGAACTACTAAAATCGGTTCCTATATATATTATATTATCTAAGGTAAATCAAATTTACAGAAAATACTGGAATGGTTAATATGATAAAACTTTATTTTATTTTTAATAATATACAATGACATATTATGTTGCATATATAATTTTCGCATATCTAAAATTTAAATCTTTCAAAAATATTTTTTTGGATGCATTTTATTTTTTCCAAAAATTATTTTAAAAATCTATTTTTCCATGAAACAAATATTAGTACTTTAAATATGTCTTAAACAGACCTGCTTCGGCTAAACACTGAGTTTTCCTATCATAAAAGCCATTTCGTACTTCCAAAAGAGTTTCTGATAAAAGAAAATTGGCACATTCTATCGTAACTTCTCTAAATTTATTGGCCTAATAAATTCATGTTTATAAACGATTTCCTTAACATAGTCCTAAGCATAAAAGTTAAACATTTTATAACTGCATTTTAAGCATGATAGCTGTCTTGTTGAGATTACACCGATTCCAGGTTTAAAATAAGGATGACTTCAATAGCAGGAAGTTGTTTTGCAGCAACTCAAGATATTTTGACTATCAATCATGCTAATTCATGCTTATTCAAATAAAAATGGTCTAAAATTGAATCCAAAGAAGTCAGTGGTGCTGTTTTTTGGTAACAAGAGGGATTATGTATTGTCCAACGTAAATGTAAAAATGATGGGCGATGGAGTACCGGTGGTTACTGAGTACAAAAACTTGGGCATCATTCTAGATAGCAATTTGCGATTTAAATCGCATGTTGCTAAAATATGCCAGAAAGCGTACTATGCGCTGAGAAATCTTTATAAAAACAAAAATGTTATCAATTTTGCACTTAAAAAAATACTTTGTGAATCGCTGGTGCTCTCTCATACCAATTATGGCAACTATGTTTACGGACCTTTCATTGATTGTGGGACAAAGTTTAAATTGCAAAAGATTCAGTGAATCGTACACAGAATTCTTGTGTACGATTAATTTTCAATTTAAGAATCAGGGATCACATAAGTCACAAAATAAAAGAACTACAGTGGCTTAATATCGAAAAACGACAAAAGTTGCATTTTGCTTCCTTTCTAAATAATCTCATAACAACACAAATACCTCAGTATTTAATAGACAAACTATCATATAGAACTTCTGTACACAACTTAAATACACGGTACAGAAATCGACTGGAAATACCAAAATACCAAACAAGCCTTTTCTAACAGAAACTTCTTCTCTCAACAGAACTTCTTGCCCATTACTGTTTTGCATGCATGGATTATTGTTATTTGTTATAATTTATGGTTTAGTTCGTTAAATTCATAATGTAATTTTTGATGATTTCATTATTTTGGATTTACCTATATATTTTTTTTCTGTTTTTCTTCATCATTATTAAGATTGTGAATTTAGATACAGTGGTAATCTTTTATATTTTTGTATTCCAAACATTATCTATTATGTATACTGATCATTTATGTACTCGGTTAAAAGCAGCATTGCTGAAATTCGCCAAGTCAAAAATAAAGTCCTTTTTATTTATTTATTTATTTAATAAAAAGTAGCCTTATTATATGGTCACTTAAAATACCACCCCGAACGTTTTAAGAGGATAATGAGTGTAGAATTAAAAGCTTCTGTGCTCATTTTCTAAAACAATGAAAGGATTGTCTTTGTCATATGATGAAAAAGAAGATTCATCTGAAAATAGAATGATTCTTAAAAAATGTTATATTTTCATTTTTTTCATCATAAATTCACAAAAATGCAATCTTCGCCACTGGTCTTCGATAAATATTTCCTGAGTTTTCGAATATTTGAAACATTTGTGTTCATCAATAGGTAACTAAAGATACTTCGGTCATCCTCCACTAAATTTATTTTAAATAATAATTCTACATGTTTCGGACATATAACATGTTCATCATCAGGGATTCTATAAAAGAACCAAGGAAACTAAGATTGTTAAATTACAAAAGATAATAAAATTTCTTACACAAATTAAGGGGTTCCATCAATACATCTTATAGATCTAGTGCCTCAGACAAGGTTAAAACAACTAAAAATCAATAAATCATGCATCCACAATATGATAAAAAGCTTAATTAATTAACAAATAATTGGACGTTGAAGTCATAAAACTTACATTAAGATACACGAGAAGGGGACCAAACATGGATTTACAAAAACTTTAAAATTACATTATTATGAAAATACGATAATTGTTTTGTAAACAAGAACCGAGAACAAAAGAACCATATAAATTTTATCATATAGATTTCAATAAGTTGGCCACAGATGCCGGTACTGGAAATGATACTTATTAATAAAATATAAATGTTTTTGACTCTTTAATATGAGAGAATAAAGAGGTGTTATAAATTAGCATTAAAATTTAATGAATTAAAAAAGTGTGTGGATGAACGATTTATTTGATCATTGACACATGTAATACCATTATTCTGTATTACTCTATTTGTCTCTAAAAAAATATTATAAATTATAAATTAGCATTAAAATTTAGTGAATTAAAAAAGGGTTTACTTGATCATCGACACATGTAATACCATTATTCTGTATCACTCTATTTGTCTCTAAAATTTGTAGTAAATCTAGTTTATTCCTTTTAGGGCAGAAATGTATATATTTGGTGTCTAAAAGAGGATAGAAGTTATGGTTATTGAGATGTATGTGTCTAGCAAAATTGGATTTTATATTTGAAGGGCAAATATTGCGTTTTCTAGCTTTTTCGATCTCTTTACAATGTTCCGTAACACGAGTGGAGAATTTTTTACCTGTTTGGCCGATATAAAAAACGCCACAGTTATATTACTGGAGCAGTTTAGTTGATAAACACCCGAGTTTTGGTCAGAAGGTACTGTGGGTTTACTATATGTCCTTTGGGTTCACTATAAAGGATTTCAGAGTGAGTACGGTTTTAAAACTCGTATTAGTAAGGTGAGAGCTAAAAATGTTTTTTAATTTATGCAATGTCGGACCCCAAAGGCAGTGAATAATATTTGGTTTCTTTAGGTTCTTTGCACACTAAAATTTTGTTAAGTGATTTATTTAAATGTTTGTAATAAATTTTATTTATAAGTTTCGGTGGCAAATTATTGTTATTTGCAATTTGTTTAATGATCTTCAACTCAGATATGAAGTCTGTCCTTTCTAGGGGGACTGAGAAAAGTCTTGAAAAATACGAATGAAACAAAGCAAGTTTATGGCTATGGGGATGGTTGGAACTATAAGGCATGGTGCTGTCGGTACTACATGGACATGTCTGAAACATGTAGGATCAATATTTTAAATAAATTTAGTAGAGGATGACCGAAGTATCCTTAGTTACCCATTGATCTATTAACTTCACTGCAAGAATGGACTACTTCTTCAACATTTGTATTCATGTTTTTTTTCCAAGTACTCATAACAGTTTTATTGTCCATACTAGCTCCTGTCGAACACGTCTACTTGATCGTGTTAAATAGACCTTAGGGTACTGGAAACTTTTGTTTTTCCGGAAATCGGGTCGCAAATCACATGTCCTTAAAATAACTTAATCACATTTTTCCCATACAAGGTGTCTACTATAAAAACCGCCAAACTTTAAGAGGTGATTAAACAAGTCATTTGCAACAAAAAAGTCGTATAACATTTTTTCGAAAAGTTGTTAGTTCTTCTGGTATTTAACATTTTTAAGTTAAAATCATCGACAAGTATCACATTGGGTTATCACTCACTGTTTGGGACTTAAAATATTAACGCTAGACTAAGAATTATACTGGGAATATTCTTGGGTTATTTTTTAATTGGGTTTGCAGCTTTCTTAAAAATGATAAACACAGCTTGCATAATACTAAATTAAATTTAAAATTGGCGCGTGCAAAATGGCAGTTCCATGGACACGCGCAGTTTCCGCGTATATGCGGATGTATGAACTCGCAGCAAAAGCGAGCTCCCTTGCAATAGTGCTAGCAACGCGAACGGTACTAATTTTATACGTTCGTACTAACAATGGCCGGCCAAAACCTATAAAGTGAAAACCGACGCTTATCGAGGTAAGTCTTTTGGTTTTGCCATTTATTAATTTTTTTTTAATATAATCAAATACAGTCCATTCATTAACACTCACTAACCGTTAAAATGTCTGGCCAAATTATCTGAAAAAAATTAAAATATTTTCTTCGGAAGGTGGGCGGTATAAGTTTAAAAATAAAAACGATCCATTTTAAACTTTAGAACGTAAGGTTTATTTAAAATGTTACCAGAATTATCTAAGGATTAGTATCTTATTTTGATACAAATGGTATATAAAAATAAGAGCCTTGTTTTTAACCTATTATATCAGTAATACTCTTTTTATTGACTAGCTTTTAAGCTAAATTTATTTAAGTTTTTTTCATAAAAAATACTTAAATAAATTATAAAATTGTTACAACCTAATTTCTAAACGTCATTTATTAAATAATATTCTGCTTTACACATTTGAAAACCTTAATCCAAATATTTCTCCTCAGCTATTGGGATAAGGTCTGTGTCAACAACCGAACGCAATTAATTACGTTACTTCGGACTTTGGACCTACAAGTTAGATTAATTTAGTGCAAACTTAGACCTATGGGATTAACTGCTAAGAAACTTTAAACCATATTTTACGGACCAGTATTTCTAATTAATAGTCTTAATAACTGAAAAAAAAACAGTAAACATCTCTATTCGAAAATTGTTTTTAAGCGTTGATTTTACGCATTGCCAAAATAATATTTATTTCTTGTTTTCACGAAATGTTGATGAAAAAAACGGTAATGGCTTATCTAGAACGCACGTATACCCCCGAATCCAGGACATTTAAAAGATAAATTCTTTAGGAAAACACGCAATTTAAGCCTTGGGATTTGGGTTTGATATAAGGTCCTTTGTGGTAGAAAGAAATATTTTTTTTTGGCTAGATATAGTGTTATTTGAAGGTAATAAATTAATAAAAAATAGAATCTATGAAGACACGCTTTTTAATCTCGCAGTAATGACAATATAACATTTTTCATATAATTTATGATCATGTCCTATTTTAATATCAAATGAAGGTTAAATGATCTTTTATGACGCATGTAACAAGTTAACTTTCTTAATAATTTTTTGCACGCAACCTACAACCCTATTTTTAAAACAAGATTACTATCGAGCTTTATCTTTTGACGTGCAAGTAGTCCGTGGGTTTATAAATTACGTAGATTGACATCTAAAAAAATCTATCGAGAAAATTTAAGAGATAGTTCTGCAATAAAAAAAATTATAAATATATAAAAATAGCTTTACGACTTAATGTAAACATTTTATTTTAATCTTTACAGGTATTATGCTAAATGCATTATCATCTTCAGAAGATTTATTCAGCTTTAGACTACTTTTACATAATACATTTTTTATGTACGCATTTAAGTGAAATTATCATATAAACAACTCAGCTTTTCTTCTGGTAAGAACAAGCAGTGAATTATTTATAAAAGTTAATAATTTTATAAAAAAATACTGAAACTACAGAATATATGCGTTTGTCAAAACTATTTTTTTCAAAGTTCCTGAAAATGCATTTCTTAAAAGACTTTCTTGAAAAATATAAACTTTGTTATCAAAGTTAGACTTTAGATCAGGGTAATCTACTGAGTCAGATGACCGGTTCCTGTACTTGATATCTTAAATATGGTATTAATAAGTAGAAAAATATATTAGCTGGAAATCAAATCAAGATTATTTGTACATTAATTACTATTGGCTCTTTTAGAGAACAAAAAGTTAATGGTGGATATAAATGCGCCTTAATTAATTTTCATGACGTCTCAATAAAGACATCACAAGGTTTCATTTTCTATCTCCTCTGATATTTTTATAGATTAAAAATAATCTAGAGGTTCCTGACCTATCTAACTACAAATTTTATTCAGTTAAAATCCCTTCCAACTGAATGAAGAGGGTCTTAATTCTGTAAGCTAAGTTTAGTATAAAGAAGGAATGGAAATGTTTTATGAAAAAAAAACATACTGTCATTAAATTAAAATTTTCTAATGATATTCAAAAATCATAAATTAAAGAAAATATTAATGAGGTCAAATAATTATAAACAATTATATATTATATTAAATATAAACAAAATTAGTAATATGAAAAAGTAATATGAATACACGTGGCTGACATTTTTCAATAGTTTAACTCTTGCAATTTTGTTGCTGGTTCGATGTTTTTTTGGTTTAGTTATTTTTATTTTGGTATTAATGTTTTGTTGAAGTGAGCAATAACAACAGTATCACGAAGTATCTATTTAATCTAATCCTGGTGATATTGACATTATTGATAACATTGGTTAATATACTGCAACAAAAAATTGAGTTGGTGGATCTTTATTATCAATAAAATAAGTCTGCTAAAGGAGCAGCACGTGCTTTTAGTGATAATCATCCGGATAAAGGAGTAAATCATCCTCATGTAATAGATTTGATGAAGAGGTTTCAAGAAACAGGGCCAGTACAAAACAGGAAATATGAAGTTCAGCATCCAGTGAGAAATAAAGTAGAAGAAATTGCTGTATTGAATCATGTTGAGATAGAACCAAGTACATCTGCTCAAAAAGTTACCAAAGTACCGTTCATAAAATTTTAAAATTAACCAAATATCATGCCTAGAAAAGTTAAGATACAACTGTAGTTTGTCTGAAGCAACACTAATTTACATTTATTTCGAGAAACACATACGCAGCGACTTCAAAAACTTAATGTATGGGCTGGTATCCTGAGAAATCATATTGTTGGTAATTTTTTATTAATAGAAATCTTAATGCTGAAAATTACTTGGAACACTTGCAGGACTCCATCAATTCTAGAATAACTGAGTTACCTGACTAAGATGATAAGCTTCTAGAAAATGAACTAATATTTCAACAAGATGGGGGGCACCATAACATTATGCAGCATACTGTTCCTATTGCATATCTGATTGGCCGGAGAGCTACCGTAGAATGGCTTACTAGACCTTCTGATCTTACCCCATTTGGATTTTTTATGGGGTCATCTAAAAACCAAAGTCTTTGCCACAAAGCCTGATTCCCTTAAAGAAATTTGAAATAGAATTGATAACGAGTTTCAGTTAATAACGCCTGATATGTTTACAATGCGCAGATGTTTTGAACAACAAATTTTACACAAACAACAAATTTTATTTTTGCATGAAGGTCAACGAAGATTATTTTGGCAATTTAATAAAATAGGTATTAGATACTTTTTCATTAAGGGTAAGGTTTATTTTTTTATCCACATTTATTCATTTTTCTTGAGACCGAATTAATAAAAAAACATAAAAATAAGGCTTTATTAGCTAAATTAAAATTACCTTTAATTAAATATATCACTCGATTCCCATTTCCATTTTAAAAAATTGACATGGGTGCTCTGTCAATAAATGTGGACTGTTTGATCTCGGACACCCTGTATAAAGAGCCGCATTGCCGCTGGGCGGCAAGTCGAAAGTTCAGTCCTGTTCTGCACGGTATTTTGGCGTGATATTTAAATCGGACATAGATAGTAATAAATAATTGCCGTGTTAATAAATATTTCTAATATTTATAAGTGAACCTGTAAATATTTCACCACCTTCGAAAGATGTTCTTCGATTGTCTTGTTGAATCTGTGCACCATGTCACCAGATTGCAGGTGTAAAGTTATCCGTTTTTTGTGAATCCCAAATAATTTATAAAGTTTCTGAAATAGTTTGGATTAGAAAATTCGTTCTTAATCAAAATGCAGCTCTAGAACAATATCTTCAGCAGATCTGGGGTCCAGATCTGTTGAAGATATTGTTCACTGATCTTGACCCCAGATTCAACAGATCTGGACCCCAGATCTGCTGAAGATATTGTTTACTAAAAGTTTAACTACAATCACCACTTTTTCATTAGAAACAGCAAAGATTTGAAGCCATTTATTAAAATAATCCATAGCAATCAGGATACACTTATTTTCCTTGCTGGTCTCGGGAAAAGGATTGGCTATAACGATGGTAAAAAGACTTTTTTTATTCCCTATTACCCTATAGCAGCCTCACTATAGGTTTACAGGCAAGGGTGGCTTGGCCGTAATAGGTTGAGTAAAGAACCACTTGATTGTAGAATGGCAAAATGTGTAAAAATTTTTGCCCATTGTCTTCCCTCTTCTTGTAGCGATGTCTTTATGGGTACCTACCTTATTTTTAAATGAGACGGTAATTTTTTGTTGGCTTTTTGAAGAATTTTGTGTACATGTTCAAATCGTATCTTGAAGAGTTTTAAATAGTAGCCACTTATTTCAGCTATGAAATTTGATGCCAGCTGATAGACCATAAGGATATGAATATTAACTTCATTACTGTCTATTATGCGCTCATACCTTTTCATCTTATTGATGATTTCCATACTTTGGCTTATTTTCTCTTGGAATCGATTGATGTGCTGCTTCATTTTTACCTCTGTTTCATTGATCTGCGCGATAGCAGAGATCATTACTTTGGTTTGGTGTTTGGAAGCCTGAATTAGTTCTTCTTGGTTCGACTGTAAGTTGTCGATGTCCCTATAAACTTCATCATTTACGATAAAAATTGGCAAATGTTAGGAATTAGTCAAAAAGTCCTCTTCTTTTGCGGCGAACTCCAAACAATCCAGTGTTAAGCAACCCTATCTCTTTTTCTTTATCTAGAAGATGGTGTGCCAATGTTTGACAGTTTGTTGCTGTTGAAAGTTGTTTTGCTTCCTCACATAGGGTTTGGAATCGACTTATTACCTGTGAGACCTTTTTACTGTCATCATCAATTCGACTTTTGTTGATATTGAGTTAAAGCCTAAATTCTCCTCTCTCGATTCTGGATGTTCCCAGATGCTCGATAAATAGGCCTTTCGCGGGTTGCTTGATTGTATAGTTTGTTGTCCCACTTGTTGGCATAAAAATGGTGAAACATAGCAGGATGTCTAATAGCGTAATTCCATGTTTTGGTTGTCGGCTACGCTGAAATTTTGCGTCGTTCCTTAGGATTGTTACATTGCTTTTCACTGTCTGTGCGGATTGATGGTAGTCTTGTTCCTTTTCGCATGGTAACGGGATTAATTTTGTTACTGCCCTTTTTGTTTCCGTCTTTCCTTTTCGGAGGGTGACTACTCGAACTTTGTTGTTATCACTTGGGTGCACTTTGGTTATTTTCGCTAATGGCCATCTTGCTGGGGTTAAATCAACATGGAAAGACTTAGGGAGGGTTCTCTTAAACCTTTTTTATGCCCTATTACCCTATAGCAGCATCACTATAGGTTTACAGGCAAGGGTGGCTTGGCCGTAATAGGTTGAGTAAAGAACCACTTGATTGTAGATTTCAATACTGATTTATTCACCCAAAACTACAACTATTTATATCAGTCTTAAACTAACAATTTGGGGTAATTTTCAAAACTAAGATGTTTCCTCTTTACAATATTTCCTACATTCCCAATGATGAAACCTTGCAAATTGTTTTAAAAAACTAAACAGTTCGTGATTCGGTGACAGACCTATGTTTTTATAAACTATACTACGCACCTTGACGGACTAACATAAACAGTTAAAAACAGTAAAAAATAGAATTTTGAAATTAATAAATTTAAAATTAAAAATGTTGATTAGACAGATGGCGATTTTTTAAAATGGCAGCCGTACATTATACTTTTTTATTTTACTCCTGAATCTTGTGCTAGGGCCTTGACTAGCTGCACATGTTGGGCATTTTCGGCATCATGACTTTACATCTTCGCAATAATTAAACTTGTAGATTCTGTCTCGGATTTCACCCAAAGTCTTATTTACTCCAAACTGAGCTCCTCTTGCTCCACTATGCGGCTCTTCCACACTCTCATCAACAATCGATCTTTGACGACTAGTGACTCCCACTGTGCCTGTAGTGCCTTAAATGTCAACACTCTATTCAAGACGTTACTCCATCTTGGTCTTGGTTTGATGTTTTCGTTCTCCTGAAGAATTGCTGATATATCTTGGTATTCGCGTTGATCTTTTATTAACCCATCAGTACTCCATCCTTCACTAACTCAAATTTAAGACTTCTTATATATGCCACATCTTCCCTCTTTGTTGGGACAATGTTTGGTTTGTGGCTGTTAAGGTCTCCTGGATAAAGCGTTTGCGTGGCTATGCAGTTTACCCAACTGAGGTTTAATATTGAAGCTGTTCTACTAACTTCTTTAGCCATCTTGCCACTTGTCCTTCTGGTTGTTTCATCTGCAACAACCATTTTAGTGCTGCATGGTTTATCTTAAATAGAAATTTTTGTTCATATCGTGGAAATCGTTTACCGCTCTCATAATAGCTAGAGATTTTCTCCTCGTGATGCAATCATTTCTTTTTGGCTTTGACACTCTGAACACTCTGCTGAAATATTCAATAACTCGTTCCTCCCATTCTGAACTTGTGATAGTACACCTCCAATATCAATATTGCTAGCATCGGTATCCAAAATAAACTTTCCTTGTTGTTATGGCTATCCTAATATTAACTAAAACATAAAGCAGCTTTTAGTCATCGAAAAGCAAGATCGCACTTCGTGTTCCATTGAAAATTGGATTTATGTTTTGTCGATCTATGCAAAGAGGCAGCAATATTGGCAAATCCTTGAACAATTTTTCATTAGTATGTGCAGAATTCAAGAAAACTTCTTAATTTATGTTTATCACGAGATTGCGGCCAGTCTTTTATGCGTTCATTTTTTCCAGTTTAGTTTGTATTCCTTCTAACGATATCACATGTCCAAGAAAATTCACGTTTTATTGAAAGAGCGAGCACTGCTTTAGGTTCAATTTAAGGAAAATCTGAATTTTTTTAAAACTGCTTTCAGTCTTCCAGGTGTTTATCAAAGTCTTTCCCATTACGAAAACCTCAAGGTAAACATGGCATGCCTTCGATGTAAATCCTTGTAATTCAAATTTCATTAACCTCTCGAATGTTTAGAGATTACGCAAAACAAATGGCATAATATCTATTGATGATGTCATGTAAGTTTTCTATTGTCTAGTGGACTCTACGTCCTGGTGTTTTGTCTTTGCAAAGCTATCCAGATTCATGCCGAATCTCTTAGTCAAAGAAATTGCGAAACCTTTTTCATATCCGGACACAGATCTTACTGGTTGGTATAAAGCCACCGTCCTTGCTTATCTTAAAGCTATTGGAGAAGATGTTGGCAATCTTTATAGGTATATAACCTTCTGATGTTAGTCATTGATAACATCAGCTACAAGGTATTTACAGGCATTCTCTTATCCTTGGATCAATCCAATGAAGTTCCTAGAATTTTTCTCTAATCTTCCAAAAAAGATCTTTTCACTATTGACATGCACTCGAGCAGAATCTGCTGCTACAACCCTTATAGCAGCTGTGTCTTCACTTGCACTAGACAAAATAAGTTCTTCCGAACCGAATGTAAGAATATTATCTTGTTGTCAAATGAGAATTCATACTGGCTAATAAGATCCATTCCCAAATAATCTCTTATATCAGCCACCAATACCTTATAGCTTAAAATGGGATATCTTAGCCGGATATGGACTTTCATCTCGCCAGTAACGTTCGCCGACTGTCCAGTCACCGTGCCCAGCATCAATCTCCAAGATAAGGGCTTAATCTTTAGTCCACGTACTATGATCTCTATGAACAGATTTTTTAGACCATCACTATTAACATCAAAACTTATTCTTTTTAATAAAACTAGCTGTGATGTTGGGTGATATGCAGCTTCAACTTAAAGGGCTTTATCTAGCTCCTGGGTAGGCCAGATGAATAAGGCCCAACCCAACTCAACCCAACCCAACCCAACCCCGAAGAGCTACCACCAAAGCAGTTGCTTTATATCCATTATCTCATCCATTCGCTACTGCAGCTACTTTAAATTGTCGCTTGGCCTAAATTGGTCAAGAAGGCTTTTAAACGTTGGAGGCTTTATATTCTATGAAAGCTCAATCCCACCAATTATGAATTTGATGAGTTACTTTTTTATTTGGGTAATTTTGGACTGTATATTATTTACAGAGTCCCTTATTCTCACCTCGTTTCGTATTTGCTGTTGTTCTTGTTAAATTTCTTTAAGTTTGTTTTTCTTTCTACCCATTCTCCCATAAAAGCAGCTTGTAATAATTTCTGGATTTTTTTCTCTTATTCATGTTCTCTTGTTCATGTCTCCTTTCCTCATCTTGTCGCCTCCTCTCTTGTTTTCATCGGCACTCTTCTTCCTCTTATTTTTCCTGCCGTCGTCACTCTTCCATTTGCTTCCCTTTGCTTCTTTGAATTTACCATAAAAATTTAAAAATTAGTTTCCCTGATCCCCTTTAACATCTGCTCTGCTATAATACTTTGTGATGCAAAATGCCCTTTTTTATTCCTTTTCTGACACCTGCTGTTGCGGATTTTCCATGGGTTGAATAAATAAGCACACTTGAATACTAAACACTAAACCTTTATTTATTACTTACCTTACAAACGCTTCCTATTTCTAGTTACTTATTGATAACTTAGCGTCATCAAAGCACAACTATCAACTTAACCTTAACATCGAATCAGGTCACTTTGTTGAATAGGTTGTTGTTTTTTTATGACCAAAAAGTCTTTTATGAATTTGAGATGGATGTAAGATAAAATAAAACTCAGCTTTTAGATGTTATAACCGTCGACGTTTCAGCCTATATCAAGCCATCCTCAGGGCCCTAAAATAGTGCTTATTTAAATTATAAAATAGTTAATAGTTTTTTTCTTGAACTTAAATATTATAAAATAAAACTTAAATATTATAAAAAAAAAACTTATATTATAAAATATAGACAAGAAGATACAATATTAACATTTTGGACTACATAAATGGATATAATACATTTAATTAAAAAGAAATAAAAATTTTTTTTAAAAATATAAAAAACAAAACAGAATCAAAGTGTAACACAAATTTATACTTATTAAGAATTGAAAAAAATCTTATTTCTCGATTTGAATATTCGAAGAATTTTGTAAAAGAGTTTTAAGTTTGACGTATTTTTTCTCCTATATACGAATTGCTTTACATTATTTATCATTTGTGAATTACTTCTTCCAAAAACGTGCTATGGTGATTCCATGTAGGTTCTTGACTTAATGATAATAATAATATTTAAGATGATTATTAAAATGTGAAAGCAAGGCTAAAGACCGAATTAGATAGAAGAATTCTATTAAGTTTTCTAATCGGTTGCCCACATAAAGGCCGCGAGCAACAATTTCACTTAACCTTACGTAATAAAATACATCTAAGGTTGCCCAATCAATCAATGTCTACCTTCCCTTAGCACATAATCCATTAGAATTTCCATTTTCTTGTCTCCAGAGGTATTTTATCTCATTAGTTATTCGGTTAGCTAATTTTCTCTCGCAGGAGACATAATTAGCGGATATTTCCTGTTCGTCGCTCCTCGTGATAGATCCATATATTCAGGTTGGTATTTTTCCTTAGAAATTTTGTATAGACGTGTATGAACTAAAAACGTTAATATAATAACTAAATAATAATATAATATGATTTGAAAGCATATTAGATAGATATATTGTTTTTCTCATAATATATTTAAACTGTTGAGAATATTTAAATTTTAACTAATTAATGAAAGAGTCCACATTTTTTTTGCTCCTTTTTGTCAGCCGACCCTTTCTTTATTTGATATACTTTGACATTAGTGTCTAGCAGTACCTTAACATGCCAATTGTAGTACTTCTTCTTACGTAAGCAAAGTTCAAACATTTCTTTGCATATCTAGTTGTTGATCTAATTATTTCAAAAGTTGTTTTATTTTTTATGATCGATTTCAGGAACACGTGTAGTAATTAAGTATAGTTCTAAAAAATAGTTAATACCCAAAGCGAATAGCATAAATATTAGGAAACTGGCCCTTCACATAACGCGTATTTAGTAACCTATTTTTCGGAAAGTTTTAACAGAATGCTACCAATACTACGTCGTTGTAAAGTTTCACAATAAGTTCCCGTCGTGATGAAACAACTTAGCTGAAATCTGACAATATAGTCCAATGTGCAATGCTTTCTCCTAATGTGAATTGTGGTCTGTGATTAGATTTTTATGGTTGATCCAACCCTATTAAAATTCTATCTTTATTGAAATTTATCACTAGTTGACTGACTGACGCGTATAAAGAACAATTAAAACAATGGCAACATTACAGTTCTCTAATGTCGAATTGTCTAAAATAAAAGGACTTGGCTCACAAAGAGTTCGTTTAAGTCACGATAACGAATCTCAGATCGCCGCTATCTATCCTTTAGATATATATATATATATATATATATATATATATATATATATATATATATATATATATGTTTATCAATTGAAATAACAATTGACGTTTCCATCTGTCAAATATTAGGGAAAAAACAAGTATATACCAAGAAGCCTAAATCAAATCGAATAAAACGAGTTTAGCCGACGATTGAAATCTAGAATCACCTTTCTCGTCACGACTTAGTCGCGATCGAATTCGAAGTCGTGATCGTATCGAGATCGAGCCGTGACTTTAAAATCCCAGCCCTGGCTAAGGCATAACATATGAAGGTGTTATTATACTCTGAAAATGTTTCTCCCTGGTAATCTAAATTGACGTGTCCCAGCGTTTTCTTTTTAAAATCTTTATGGGCCCGACATGGCCGCCGTTTTATTTTCGTTTAGCCACCCTGTATATTAGGTAGACATGTTGTTTTTTTTATCATATATTTTAACTTACGACAATATTTAAATTTTAGTCGAAAATATTTTTGCTTCTGGAGCAAGAAAAATGAAACGTCAGAAATTACAGTTTTATTCCACTTTTCCTTTGCGAGTTTTACTTCTCTCTTTTATTTTTGTTTCCGCTGAGTATAAACTATGCCCCTAAGTGAAACGATGATTAGATGTACGCACTACAGATGATCTTTCTTAAACTTATACTACTTTTTAACTTTTGCAAAGAAAAAAACAATTAAACATACACACACAGAGTAAACTAATTTATTATATAAATTTTTACTAATTACACTTTTTTTACACATTTTTAACTAATAATTTAAACACTGTTTATTTTACCAAATGATGATTTGAATTCATGGAAAATAATAATTGAATTCATGGAAAATCATAAACATGAGTGCAATCAATAGGACCAGGAATATCACCAGGAAAATTGGATTTCTCGATAAATGTTGATTTATTATTTTTTCTCATCTCTTATATTTAAAAAATTAACTTCGTAACAATCTGTGGCATAAAATCTTGACATACTAAAACTGCCCATTCAATGGAACTCTACTTCCACTGCCTCTATTATTAACATAAGGTTGTCGAAAATAGGGTCGAATTAAATCTATTAGTTGTTGAGTTTAAGAAAACTTCTTGATATACTAATGAAAACCTGGTATGACTATTGGTAAACAATAAATTAAACAAATACGTTTAAAAAGGGTTCTGTAACATTATGCACGTATTAAAAAAGCAAGAAGCTATATCGTCTGGTATATACTATATACCCAAGCGTGTCGTCGACAAATCGTTAAAAACTAGGCAATCCGCAAGACACTTACGACTAAAAATTTTATTTAGATTCAGTCATATCGAGTAATCGTGTCGAATCGTGATTTTAGAATCCCAGCCCAGGGTGGAACTAACCTCAAAAATTTTAAATGGAATGGGTAGAGGTATACCTTGTTTTAAAGGTCTTTTGATTCTCTTTACGGCTATAGCCCGTTTAAAGGATTTTAGTTCAGCGGTTCTCAAACTATTGACTATTTTAACATTTAATACAGTTTTTTGGAAAACCTGTACTTACTGTTGGGTTTTTGGAAGAACTGTATTAAATCGCAATTCTTTGTCAAAGTATTAATTTATAACAATCATACATAAACACTAGTTCAAATGCTGAAAATGACCATCGGTAGCCTTTATGCAATAATTTTACAATTGTCGATTTTGTTGAAATCGACACTCGAATCGAGGAGTGAAAAAAATAAGAATGTCAAAATACAAATAAACAATAAATAATAATAAAATAATAATAAAAGTCAGCTCAACTTGGTCAGAGAGAAATCGGAGCATTGATTTTTATTTTATCGTGTTAAACAAAGCAATAAGAGAGAATACAGATAGCGGAGTTCTTTTTTGTTGCTAACAATCAATGTATTTCAAACAGCAGAACTTTTGAAGAAATGAACGCGATGAGGATCAGCGCTTATGAAATAACTAGCGAAAGAGCATTAAATAATCCCATTTATGTGTTTAACATTTGTTTCTCAAATAAATGTTCGTTTGTCTTAAACAACACTGTAAACCGTCATAATTGCCGTTATTGGTCAGATCACAATCCACCCACTTATCACAAAGCACATACTCAATATCTCCAAAAATTAAACGTTTGGTGTGACATTTATATCAATGATATTATTGGACCATTTTTTATACCCCATAACCTTGATGAGGATTTGTACCTCAGGTTATGACAAGAAGCTATCGATCCGGTAATAACGAATATTGTTGAGAATGACAATAACAATCAATACGTTGAAGGCGAGGTGATATTTCGGCAGGATGGTGCGCTCCCTCATTTCGCAATAGCTGTCCGCAATTATTTAAAAGAGAACTATCCTGGTCGCTGGATTGGACGGAGAGGCTATATTGAATGGCTCGCGCTGTCACCTGATCTTTCATCTCTGGATTTTTTTCACACGACAAACAGGAAATATCCGCTAAATATGTCCCCTGCGAGAGAAAATTAGCTGACTGAATACCTAATGAGATAAAATACTTCTGGAGACAAAAAAATGGAAATTCTAATGGATTATGTGCTAAGAAAAGGAAGACATTGATTTATTGGGCAAGTTTAGACGTGTTTTTTTACGTAAGGTTAAGTGAAATTGTTGTTAGCAGCCTTTATGTAGATAACCAATTAGGAAACTCAATCGTATGTTTACATCTAATATCGAAATTATTTGCAATTTTTAGTGTCGCTTCGCATTAACCTTTTCATTAATCTTTTAGTCAAGAACATACATTGAATCACCATAGCACGTTTTTGCAAGAAGTAATATACAAATTGACCAGTACTTCAGACTTTGTAGAGATGGACGACTTAAAATTACTTAAACCAATTACTAACAATAGAAAATTATATGCATACGAAAGTTTAACAATAATCAAAAATAGAAAAAAAAAATTCTTAACAGGGATAAATATTTTTTATTGGTTTAAAGATGTTACATTTACTCTCAGAATAACTTTCATGTTTATGTTATTTTTTCAATGTTTTAATATTAATTCAAAATCCAATACAAATAATTTATATTATTTGTTTATATATATTTGATAATTTCCTCTTTTGGAAATCAGAGAATAGATAAATATGATTGTAAGCCAAACACTCCCCGTGCCCCTGAGCACATGTTGAACTCAAATTAAGTTGCTGTCTACTAATTCTAGTCCAATATTCTAAGGCAGTTTCGTAACATTCTCGAGATTTTTCAAGTAATGGGCACAAATATATATTTGCGACTTGCGGCGTCAATTCGAAAGGATCAGTAGATTCAAGTGTATGCTCCTTTAACTGAAGATTAAAGGAAAATACTAAGGGAAATCTGATATTTAAGTTGAAATATAATTCAAACAATATGACATGGATAAATACGTTAAGCCAGAGACAATATCGACAATGATGTTGTCTCTAGTTTCCGCGGCGTCAATCTTGGATACTAATTATTACCAGGAATTTCACCCTCAAAGGCCGTCGTCCCACCAAAGATACACGACAGCGACGCCACATCTCCACGATGTCGCCAGCGTGTATCTTTCGTGTCGAACCTACGTTTTAAAATCATTTTGTCCCCACCAACGCTGCGCCTAAGGCCGTCGTCCCACGAAAGATACGCGACGGCGACGCGAAGGCGATACGATTTCGCCTGGACACATTCAGACGACATGCAGTGGCCCCACCAAAGATACGCGTTTCGTGTTTCCTACGTTTAGTTGTTCAGTTTAGTTCAAAATATCATCGAGTGAAGACGATGATGTGGTTGCAATGTATTGGTATTTGCGGAATAGAAAAAAAAAATAAAAATGCAAAAAAAAGAAAATGGTGGGTGCATCCTTTTATTGAGAAAAATAGAAAATAAATCATTTTTGTTACTGCTAAAGAGCTGCACAGACATCCATTAAAATCCAGTTCAGCATTTTGTTGTGCCATAATAAACAAAAAAACAAAACTTCGATAAATGAAAAAAAAAACGCCACCACACACAGCTTGAATGTTGCTTCGCAACTGACACGTCCAGTATCCCGGCAACACGAAGGCGACACGCATTTGGATGTGTCTTCGGCGCAGCGTTGGTGGGGACATGGGCGTGTGAAAGACGTCACTTGCAGACTGACCTTGGCGTGCATTTTTTAGCGTTTTACATAGCAGTCGTGGAAAAAATCATTTGGGCTTTTAATGCACAAGGTCAAATAAAAGTTTTTTTTTGATATTTAATTAAAACCACTCACAGAGTTTACATAAATCTTTGTTTAATGCGTAGATTTCCTTAATCCAAATCAAAAGCAACCAGTTTTTATTTTATTTTATAGATTGAGCATTTAAGAGGTTTAGAGTTGAATCATAGATTTACTTAAGTCAAGTTCTTTCGAACTAATTAATAGAATAAATGAAACAGAAATGGATCTCTTCTTTGCTACCTTATCAGAATTTATAAGGCATATTCCGAATTTAGTTTAATTGTTATAATTCAAAGTATCTTGTTAAAAAATTTGAAATTGTTTATTATTTTCTTTTTATTTATTTAGTATTAAGTAGTAGCTATTTAGTTAGTATGTTCTTTAGATTGGATGTTTAACATATAATAAATAAATATATGACAAAAAATATAGTTAATAAAAACATTACATACTTTTTAGATATCTACTGCTGTATTAAAATTGCTGTGTCAATTAATGTATTTTAAAGTTATGATCATCGTAAATACTCAGATAACAGCTAGATTTAGAGAATTTCAAATCCAGAAATAAAGTCTCCGTATATTCGCCACAAAATTGAAGCATTTTAAAACACAAAAGGGCATATTTGTCAATGAGCTGATATCTAATCTTGCTGAACAAAAATTTATTTTTAAATTTGAATTAGGCTGTTTGAGTCATTTGTAAAGTATTTTAGACTAACAAATCTATCAGAGCTTCACAAAAGTCATAGGTATAAGTTAGACGAGATAGAGTATAGGTATAATTTAGATTAAGGGAGAGACAATGATACTTCTCAAGACCCAAACCATTATTAATGAAATTAATAAATGTCTACCTACATTCACACTCTGAGGTGCTGTATTACATGCTATACTATATATGTATATATACTACTATGCTGTGGTTAAATTTAAATTAAGATTCATATAAAAACTTTCCAGCCCCAAATATTTTTAATCTTAGAAATGCCTCCCTTCTTATGCAAGGGTCTTAAAAATAGCCTTGCTTAAAATTCTAATTCACTATAAATGGAAAAAGTAACTAATATCTTTAACCTAGATATTAGTTTGAAAAAAAAAACATTTTTTTACCAGTAATTTATTTTAACTATCAGCATCTAATAAATTAGTCTCAGCCTCTCATACTATATATTTTATTAGGATTTTTGGAATAAGCCCATTTAAAAAATTATATATTTTTTATAAATTAATTTAATTTCAAAAACAGAATATGCTATGAATATTATGAATTTGCATATCTCAATTATACAGTAATAAATGTCATATTTTTACTGCAAAAGCTGGTCTCCTAATAGGTTGTTTTAAATATAGAGTTAAAATTCGCTCTTTTTTGACAGCTTAATGTGTTTTTATTGGCTTTAATAGTTATACATTTTTAGCTTTCCAATTATCAAAAGTAATTTGTTTTAATTTACTTCATATATATCTATTTTTCCACAATAGAGAAATATTTCACAGAGTCTTTATAACTCGTATATTTAAAAAAATTGACTTTTGTGACTTACGGCCCCACAGGCAGTATAACAGACACTATAATGAAAAAGAAATAAAATATATTTTATGTTTTTTAAAATTAATCGTCATAAACAATCGCCACTATTATACACTGGTCTGTCTTACAGCTTATAATTCCCATAAACCCCGTCGTTTCCGTATAGCAAAACATTATGTATTCAACATGTATATGCATGTTTGCAGTCTATCAATCAAACTAGAAACGTTTATATTTGCATATGATTGGTTTCGTAATAGATACAAGTAGGGAAATGGTTGTATATAATCTTCCCTCTTTAATTTCTCATTTGTCTTGAGTAGCATGATAATGATCAGGGTTGCAATTTGTTTTAATTTTAGACAGCTATTATGTACATAGGATAGAAGATAGTTGAAAAGAAAGCAAGAGTTCACCAAAAACTATTAGGTACTTTTTCTGTAACTGCTTTTTTCTGTCTAAATTTAATCAAAAATATCGATAAAATATATTGGTTCTTTTGCAAAATATATATATAATAAAAACATTCATATATCTCTAAAAGTAGGTTTTGTAGGTAATAATTTAATGATTTTTTATTACCCGATAGTTACTTCGATAGGCTTAATACTGTATAGATTATTAATAATTGGTAAATAGCAAACCAAAAAAATGACTATGATCAATAATAATGTAAATTGTTTTTTAGTCGAAAAAGTATTTACGTTAATGTACGAAATTAGTCCTTTCTTGTATTGCCTATTAACCTTAAATATTTCCATTTTTTATACCTTCCCAGTCTATCGTTATCTATTGATAATAATTTAGTTCTCATATGTGCGTTTTAAAAATAAAGAGTATTTATCCTTTAAGCTGTTAGCAAAAATATATAATCATACAGAATTCATGATATTATTCAAATTAAAAGAATAATACAAAATTAAAATAATGGGCGTACCTTAAACGTACACGATAGTTATTTACAATACTTCTTACGTAAGCTTGGTTATTTATGAAGACTTTTCATCAGAACATGCATATAAAGAATTAACTGATGTGCTTATTATCGAGTTCGCTTGTCATGTCAGTCAAATGTAATTAGGAGTAAACGGCATTTAGGAAAAGACACATTTATGTGCTAATATTTCTAAGATCTGCAATGAAATTAAATATTAAAAAAAAGAAAATGAAGCAAAAATGTATCTCAAAATTAAATACTTGAATTGCCCATTCTTATCTACTAAGAAAATCGGCAAAAAAACTTCGAACAAAAAAATAAAAATAAATTATGGTATTGTGAGCTTTAAACTTAATTTATACAACCATATTCTGATTCTTGAAATACGCGTGTACTAATATAACCTAATTAAAAACGATGAGGACTGAAAAAGATCTTGCTCAAAGAGCTCATTTACCGAGATATATTATCAGATATAATAAAATCAATCAACTCAGAAAAAACAAGAAGTTAAAACTATTGGTAGAAGCATTGGTGGTATAGAGGCTCAAGGAAAAATGAATGGACGTAATTTTGAATCCAGATTGTTCCCAAACATCTATAAGGCGCTTGGATTCAAGAACGCAAGACCGAATTCATTATAGTAGTAGTCAGATGGCATGGTTAAACGAATGCACAGGAGCCTTAATAGGTATTTGGGCAAAGTAGTCTGAAGTTACCAAAGAAACTAGAGTAGGTTTATTCATTTGTTCCTGCTAGCTTATCGATTGGCCATCCATTAAAGCACAAGCGAGTATCCTGCTCAATTAGTGATGGAAAGAGAAATTCTACCATGCGATCTGAAGTTTGATTCTTCTTTTTAGTTCGTCATAATTAAGTGCGCATTTGCATTTAATATGCCTTCGATGGGATGAAAGATGCATTAATATGACTAAAATTGATATCATTATCAATGCCAAAGACCAGACCATAACGATGATAATTTCATTTGGCTTTATGATCTAAGAGACGGAAGGGCCTGTCACCGAAATTTCAAACATCCTGGTAAGGTTTCACGGACTGGCTCCTTATTATGGAATACACAAAGACGCAATACACCTAACCGTCGGATTTGACATTCCATGAATTCATGAGCTATCATTCTAATAGCCGAAAGAGTCGGTACGGCACGCTTTGTGAAGTGCGGCAAGATCTCTTTACTGTTCCAACAGAGTATGCTCTCGCACATTGTGTGGCTAGAAATTTACAAATGTCTAGAGGAATAGCTGAGTTTTTTCGCAGAAAGTGGGCAAGCACTCAAGATAACCTATGAAAACACTAGTAGAAACCCTTATTACCTTATTATCAGAAAGAAATCACATCAACCTATAAAGACGTTTAAGACGCTTTGTATTTGCTAAAGAAGGACTTGCTCTCCGGAGATCTAAGAAGCCTAGCAATTCCCAAACTCGCATGCGGACTTGATAATCTGGATTTGAGGTTGATTCGCATCATGTCAAAAGTGATTTTAAGATCCACAGGCGTGCAAGTTCTGGTGTGCTGCTATACTCCCCAATATTGTTCTCTGGAGAAGAGAGTTGATTTTTATTTCTACAAGAGGTCTAGTTGCAGAAGGGGTATCATTTGCCGATGTCGACATTTACTATCTTTGGAATAATTTAGCAATAAAATGAGCTTAAGCAGGGGCCAGTGTAACGATACTGGAAACCCCGCGAATATCAGTTCTTTTACATCATACCGAAATGACATAAGTGGCACACCGCACCACGTCTCTGAAGACGCGTAGAAGGTCAGCGAATCTTCTGGAGTCATGGTCAGCCGGGTACATAAGAAGCCGCGTCGCCACTGGGACTCAGTTATCATTTCAGTGCCTTGCAGTTTTGAAAATAGCGCGATATTTTAAATCGGACTTAAATAATAATAGTGATAGTACTATACTTGGGTTACCGAACAGATGGAGTGGTCACGTGGTCGTTCTGCGCCGGAGGTGTGGCCTAGAGCCTCGATAGGGTTTATGACTTGAGGTTTTATTTAATTTTATTAGTCGAGCGGCTTTAGATCGTTTTGGTTAAATTTTCTGCTATTCGAATATTTGAATCTTCGCAATATTGAAAAGTTGAGATTGTGTTTATTATTTTTCTAATTTGTTAATTTGTTTGTTAACAAATAATGGCTGACGCGCCACGTACACCCCCATTGTCACCCACCAAGAAAAGAGTACGAAAACATTTGACCATTGCTGAAAAGGAAGTGATTATGAACATATATTAAACATGTGATAACGAGCATCCAGCATACAATAAAGTGCAAAAAGTCCAGTTTACAGCAGAAGCAGCAGGTAATAAATATTTTTAATATACAGTGTGTCCCAGGATGAGCGAATTTATACGTGAAAATGACAAAAAATGTTGTGGTTAAAATTTGACCGTTTGGCATCCATCTATGCTTGATTAAAAAATAAAATTTAGCATATTATTTTTTTTAAATCAAGCTTGCCTTGATACGAACATTTTTTAAATTTTAGAGGTAGGTAAAGTGGAGGGTAAAGCAGTAATTCTAGACAAGATATAAAAAAAATTATAAGAAAAGGTTGTTTAGAATGCAAAATTATGCTTGAATACCGCATTTCATAACCATAGACCTACTTTGATTTTTACGTTTTGTGTACCAATGAATTTTTTTATTCATATTTAATTATTAGAGATTGAAATTTGTAAAAATCAAAGTAGGCCTATAGTTAGTTTGGACAGAACTGACTTTCTCTCATACCAAGAAGGTTCCTCTTCTTCTCCCTGAATTATACAATGGACTCGCGTTTGTGAGACCCGCCAAAATTATATTTGTTTTTTAATGAACTTACAATTTAGCCTGGGTTCCAAACCACAAACACATTTTTTATAAAGATAAACACAAACAACCATGCCTATGCCAGGCCAAACTTATTTTCTTATTGAAACAAATTCTCCTTTTTCTCTCCTTCAATCTAAAAAAAAATATGCATTTTCAAAAAGTATATAACGAAACATAAACTTTAATAGTAAATATTGTTTTATTAATAAATTTTATTGCTTCCAGTAAATCTCAAAGTAGTAGTAAATGTGTAAACGAAATCCTCGAGAGAATTATTTTATTATCTTTAGTTATGGTTGGTCTGTCATTTAAAGTTTTACTATTACTACGCAGTTTTATTGCTTTACCTTTGAAGGGTTCAGGTATTTATTGCATTTTAAATATTTGTTTATTGAAATATACGTTAGACGGAATACTTTTTCATAAAATTCAAAAAGTTTTAAACTCTATTTCAGAAGTGTATAGAGCAATAAACTGGGGAATTCCGTTCTGTTTGGCTACATTTCGTGGTAGTTCATAGGCGCAGGTACTTATAATATTTATGAATTTAATTTTCACGGATTAAATGCCTTTATTTTGAAAGAGATTAAATACTAAATAAATACTTTTAATCCTTTTGTATAGGTACCTATCTTTTAACGCTTTGTAACATGCAAAAATGGGGTCAGGTAATATATACAGACTATAAATACTTTTAAATCATATTTTAAACGTTAGTAGTCACTGCTACGCTGTAGTGTAATCACAATATTATTATCCCAATATTTAAAAAATGGAGGTATTCAGTCCAACGAAAAGATGTACTAAAAATTCTCCACTATCGCTGAGTGAAAAAGTTATTATTTTAAATGTACATGATTGCATAAAACACGATTACCCTAGTTTTACTGTGCAAGAAATTGTTGAAAAATGTTCTCGGATGAGTGGAATTGGAAAGTCCACCATTTTCAAATTGTTGCGGGAAAGAAAAGTAGCAGGTCAAGTGGAATCTCCCAAGCAAAAGCCAGGACGACCTACAAAAGTCCTTGATAAAAATGCTAAATGTATAATTCGAAGAAAAGTTCACTCTTTTTATTTTAAAAAGGAAATACCCACCCTAGACAAAATTTTAATGGAGCTTGGCCGAGATGACAATATTCCGTTGATAAGTAGAAAACTTTTATGGAAAACTTTAAAAAATATGGATTTTGCCTGGGAAAAGCATAACCGCAAAGCACTTTTACTGGAGAGCGACGAAATTGCTTGTTGGAGACGACAATACTTGAGAAGTATCAAGCAGTACCGCAGGGAGCAAAAGAAAGTTTTTTATCTTGATGAGACGTGGATTAACGAAGGTTATATAGTCCAAAAAATGTGGCAAGACAAAAATATAACCAGTGCTCGCCAAGCTTTCATAGAAGGCCTGTCTACGGGTATTAAAGTACCTTCGGGAAAAGGAAAAAGACTTATAATCACACATATTGGAAGCGAAGAGGGATTTTTAAAAGAAGGTCTGCTAACCTTTGAGTCGACTCGCACAGGAGATTACCATGAAGACATGAACTCAGACGTTTTCGAGGACTATTTTGGTGAAATGATAAAATTACTTCCGGCTAATTCGGTGGTGGTTATGGATAACGCAAGCTATCATTCACGGCGAATAGAGAAGACGCCAACTTCAAGTTGGAGAAAGCAAGAAATTATCGATTGGCTGACTGCAAAAGGTATTGCGTTTGAAGCAAATTTGATAAAAAAAGAACTGCTGGCAATAGCAAACTTACACAAAACTCGTTTCATGAAATACGCCGTGGAAGATATAGGCGAAAAATATAATATAACTGTACTGCGCTTACCGCCATATCATTGCGAACTAAATCCTATAGAACTGATATGGGCGCAGGTAAAAGTATTTGTAGCAAGACAAAACACGACTTTTAAAATGAAAGATGTTAAGCTACTGTTTGATCAAGCCATTACGGAAGCGACACCAGAGAATTGGCGAAAAGCAGTCCAGTATGTAATTAAGCAAGAGGACAAAATGTGGGATCTTGACAACCTCATCGATCAGACAGTCGATCCTTTAATTATAATGTCAAGAGGTGATGACAGTTCGTCAGATGACGAAGAAGACTACAATCTATTATAATTTAAAATTGTTATACACTGTTCAAAAAGTGCCAGATCCAAAAGTGACATTTTCAACTGTTTTACTTTACATATTATGTTCAATAAATTTGTGAAAAAAATATATTATTCCATTTAAACAAAAGTAACTTTCTAAAATAAAATAGCATTTAAGTACATTAATTATAAGGTAAAAAACAAGTCCCAGTTGCACGCCTTTGGCGAACCGTTTTCAATGTTTATCAGTGGGTAACAATGGGCAAAACTCATAAATTGACCCAAAACCGGGTGGCACTACCTGCAATCAACGAAAAGAAAGAATTTTACATTGAAACTAATACCCAACTAAGGTAGTGGCATAAAATATTGGTTGATCACCAGGTACCACTTTTGCATACCTAATGAGGTTTTATTGCTCTACACACTTCTGAAATAGAGTATATACTTGCTTAACTATTCTTAATAGGAATAATACTCAAAAAAATACTTAATAACTCTGATCTTAAATCAAACCTTCCATGGTTCACTCAAAGATATACCGTTGACTCCTACTACCATAAATCAATTAAACCATTAAGCCTTATTGTGCAAGTTCCAACGTTTTTAAGAGGTGATAAAGGGAATATGGTTGGCTTGAAAATTAAGCTGTTATTACAAGAAAGCCCACTATTAGAACCCGCCTATGGTCACCATATATGCTTGTATCTTTTAATGATTCCGCTTTCCCAATGTATAACTAGATAAGATTAAACGAAAATATAAATTTATACCAAAAACCCGCGGCCATTCCATTAGGACAAAAAGCATAAATTTAGAGATATTTTAACCTGGACACAGAAAGCATTTATCTCTATTTCCGAGTAAAACCTCTATTTCAGGCCCCGCAAAACTCAGATTAAACTCCACGGGAGGTTAAGCGAGACCATGATGCTACCAGGATCTGGGTTAAACAACGATTTGAGGTGCAAAACAATTCCAAATATGCATGTGTTTGATTAAAGGAATGCCGGACGGGGTTATTGGGATTTATGCAACAGCTAAGACTTATATGTTCATTAACACATTTTTTTGTTTTTCTTTATCGTTTTGTTAATTTAGAATAAAAAGCCTTATGGCTAAGAAAACTACATTTAAAAAAAAAGTACTACAAAAATTAGGTTACAAAAAAACTCAATTATAAATGTTACTCAAAGGGCAATTTATCAAACTCAACACGTATGCGGATCGTATGGCGTTCGACATCAAATCGTGAAGTGACAGATCCGTAATCGATTTTGACATTAAGAAAACATCAGGCCCGCACTTACCGACCTCCCTTTTGTATGCGCGAAGATAAATCGAATGCTGCGAATGGGTTTAGAATGAGTCGGGGTATTGTTGGGAGGCAATATGTCAAAAGTTGAATCACTTTAATCCTTTTGTTTGTTAAAAGCACTTATAGGTGACCTAAAAAATTTTGTGAACGATATTTTGCTGAATTATTACATTAACAAAAAGTTCTAGTTATAAAAGTCTAGTAGATAAAATGTTTTAGGTTTATGTATTGTGTGGATTAACAAGTTTATTAAAAAATAGTTTTCTGTTCGTATAGTATTTTTGATTTAATAAAAGTTTGTATGATGATAAATTGTTTTAATACTATTTGTTTAAATAAAAATTAAATCTGTGCAAATTCTGTATGGTTTTCATGAAGTACTGCGCTACAACACACTCTCAAAAAACTACTTCTTGCGTCACGCTCTACCAGAAACTCACCTTGCTTGGTGCACATATGATAAAAGATGGATGGCGCTATTTACTGACTAGACGTATGTCAAATTATTCCATAAATATTTTAATTTTAACTAGGTTAAAGAGCTTCTTTTATTTTGAAGTGTGTGCTTCTAGTAATCTTAAAAGTTTATCTAGTATGTGGAAGTAAATTTTCCACACACTAGATAAATTTTAAAATTATGGGCAGCGAATCAGCCACAAACTTAACTAAGCACACATGTAGAGCAGCTGTTAGCAGAATATAACACGAGACTGAGCATGCTTCGAGAAAAATGTTCATTCTTTAAAAAAAAAAGCAAGTCTCTTCTTATCAAATACTGGGATAGACTAAATGGATCAACTGCAACAAACAAATTTTATCGTTTCAAATAATCATGACAGGTTCTCTGGAGAAATTGGTTAAGGATCTCACACTTTAAAAGTGACAACAGACGAAAACCACAAAAGGTTGCGCAATATGGAACTAACTCATAATTCGTCCTGTATTTTACTACACGGAATTAAAGATTATAGAAATATTCAAGCTGAAGATTCTGCTAAAATACTATCCGATCGTCGAAAAAAAAAATAAATAAAACGGAGATTTCGCATTGTTACCATAATGGCAAAAAAACTCCAGGTCATCTAGGTCACGGCCCTTTCTAATTCAGTTCAGCCATAAGTGGATGCGCGACTTTGTGTCTGCAAACAAAAAAATTACTTAATGCGTGTGCTATTAATAGAAGTTTTAACTAAAGGAAATCTCAAACTTTTTAAAAAGACGACAGAAATATACGGAAAATCTGATATTTAATGGACTGGTGTATATGGAAATGTTGAGTGAAAGAAAATTGATTAGAAATCAAAGTGATTTGGGTGCTTAGAAAGTAAATCTGAACAC
This sequence comes from Anthonomus grandis grandis, assembly GCF_022605725.1. NCBI lineage: Eukaryota > Metazoa > Arthropoda > Insecta > Coleoptera > Curculionidae > Anthonomus > Anthonomus grandis. The sequence goes on from NC_065546.1 coordinate 17,004,333, forward strand.
AATTGAATGAAATGGAATTATGGTTTCAAAAACGATTACTTAAATTATATATTATAAACATTCACTTTTTGAGCATATATTGTGTTTATGTAATTTAATGCTTTCCTTAAGAGTGCGGTCCACCACGTGACAAAATCGGTTACGAAGCGCGACAGTAGTTTCGTGGCCGGTGCAGTTTTCGCTGAAAGTAGCAACACTGGCTGCCATAATTACCCACTCCACCGTTCCCTTCTCCCTGATATATCGAATCTCGATTACCAGGGACGCAAGTCAACTGGTCTTACTTCTTGTTAGGTTTATTAACTACTTTTTATGTTATAAAGTCTTACATTATGTACATACAGGGTGTTTCGGGAGGAAAAGGAAATATTTTGGGAACATGTTCAGAAGGTCAAAATAAGATAAATTAACTCATATGTTCTAATCCGATTCTTGACCGTTTCAGAAATAATCGGTTCTGAAGTTTATTTGTAAGATTGTTGGCCGTTTTGTTCAAACGTGGCATGAGGATTTTCATCTGACTACCGATGTTCATTGTGTCGGTTATTAATTCCATTGCGGGTAAAATAAGCTTCATCGCTAAATAAAATGTAATTATGTAGGTCTCGATTTTGTGGGATCCATTCACAAAATTGAACCCCTAAGCCAAAATCACCTCTTTTTCCTAAGTGTCTTCCAAACGTCTACATGTGATACTAATCGAAGTTCTTTTGTAATCCGCCTCGTACTAACACTCGGGTTCTCTTCAGCCATATCCGCCTCTCGTTCAGAATTAATTCTTATGCTTGGAAACATTCCTGTTTCCTGAGCGTTTGCAAAAACTGTCTGAAAAACTTTTCGATTAGGAATTCTTCGATTTGGAAAACCACGTCGGTATTCCTCAACAGAACGTAATGCGCTACCATTAGAGAAACCATACACGAATAATACTCCCTATGGGTGAATGTGTGAGACATTACATAATGGAACCGTTTGCAACGAGGTTTCAGGCTAATCACGCGCAACTGGGATATACACTAAACTAGTTTTAAACCTAATTAATAATCTAAATGAACTAAATATAAAAATTGTAAAATCTGTAAATATGTTAAAAATAATGAGGATCTTTTTAAAATACGACAGATATAAGAATTAACAAAAGTCGTAATATTTTTTTAAAAAATAATCTTAGGTATTAATTTTATTTTATTTAGGATTGCATTGCTAAAAATCTAGTAAATTTAAGTCATTCACATATTATGAAAACCTAAAAGTGCGATTATGTTCTAAAAAAGTAAAAACTAACGCGACGAACGCCCTCTACCAACAACACGGAAACTGTATAAAACTCCAAGTCACCGGTCGCAAATAACTTTAAAATTGTATAATAAATAAAATCGGTTACATATTTCGCTCTTATTACGAGCATCTCTAGACCATATACTGGGACACCTTGTACACTTATTAATTACAAAAAAAGCATTATATTTATAGTTTAGGTTACTATCCAAGTTACTTGGACAAGTATAAAAACTAAAAACGTTTAGCACGCGGCGGTTTCTTTATAGGGCATTGGCGTGCATATAACGTGTTGTTCTCTGGCTTAATATATATAGTAAAAATTTAGTTAAAAGTTATTTTACAACCAACAAAAACATTTATCAAGTCACGCAAAAGTCGTGGTTAGATTTAATGAAATATACACAGTTTTTTTTTAATTATTAAAAAAATTGTCAAAAAGTTGGGTGGTTTGTTGTTACATAGGTATAAAATAATGTCGTGGCCGTGCTGCAATAGAATATTGTTATACTTGCCTCCGCTGATATTTGTTTCGATAAGCCCAAAAATTTCCGCTGAACAATGAATTTTCATTGAAATGAAATTGAAAATGAAATTTTTGGGCTTATCGAAATCAAATATAAGTGAAGTTAACTATGTATTCATAATTTTGCACCCACATTTTTTTACATCCAAAAATGCTTATCTATTTAGCATCACTATCCATCTCTTCAGAACTGGATTCGTCATTGGCATGAATTATAATTGGATTCATTCGCGGTATCTATTATATCTATTTAAATTATTGTATTTAAGACTTATTGAACTTACATTAAAGTAAATATAACGAAAGGTTTTGTTAAAAATTTAAATTCAAATATATTTTAAATATGTAAATAAGTCTATTTTCTTCTTCTTTTCAATATTTGAGCGTATGAGATAGTATTTTCTAAATTGATATTTAATATAAGTGACATAATACCCAAAATAAGTGACTCGTTAATGTTAATGTCAAAAATTTAATTTAACCTTGAATTTTTATCTTAAAAAAACAGTACTGTATTTTTTTTGTTAAGCAAATATTAATGATATTTTTTAAAGTACATTATGTTTAAAAATTATAATTCAGGTTTAAAATATATTCAGGTCAAAAATGACACGTGTTAAAAAATTGATGCTCTCTTAAAATTTGATCAGTAAAGCGATCATAAACTAACAGATTATGAAATGCCTAAAAATACTTATTTACCACAACTATTCGATTCATTATCACTAGTATTAAAAGGCCGCAAAAATTTCATTTTTATTGTTCAAAAGTTGAGACGAAAGTAAATAAAAGAAAACATCAACAGTATATAACAAATAGAATAACAACAAGAACTACAGTATAATATAAACGCGAAACCGATTTTAGGGTGAGCCAAGTCTTAACCATGCTAATTTTAACACACTCACAAAATTCAAAATTGTTTTAATTATTACCATATACAGACCTATATATTATGGCAGGCATCTTAAGAAATGGTTGATTCTTTGATGATGGTTGATACATTATTTCCACGTACAAAAGGGGTGGTCCAATAGCGCCCCAACAAGAAATATAAATTTAAATATTTTTTAAACAAATTTTCAAATGGCATCTTCGTAACTCTTATATTTACCGAGATCCCAATAGTGAGCTAGGAATTTGTAACACGTCGTATAATATATAATATCTAATAAAAAATTACGTTTATAAATAATGGAACACAATAAAAGTTAATATTTTGCTTATATTTGTTTAGTTGAAGAAAACTGTAAAATAAAAATAATGAAACGTATAAAATAATTGCATTTCCTATTTTTGAGCGCGCGACTGTGTTTCCTATTTCCGGCCCGTCCACAATTCAATCCCAGCAGCATCGAGAGAATCTCGTATCTTCGTCTGTTTCACGTTATCCGCGCCGAACTTGCCTATCTTTATCTGACAAATATTGATTGTTGAACGGGCCGCCGCGCCGGAGGCTGTGCTGGAAAGACTTGAATCCACCGTAAATATATACGGGAATCGATCACTAAATATCGTAATATATTTTGCAGTTTATTTTAATGCATATATGTAGTATGTTTATTGTATTTTGTACATACTCAATTTTGGAGCTTGACCAAGTCACTTCACCTAAACTATACCAGACGTTTTTTGAAATACGTTTTTTACTTTTACGAAAAGTAGCTAAACCTAAATGTTTTTTATCCACAACGTTTCGTTTATTACGACCCATAACGAAAATTTTTAAACAACGACGAAAGTACACAATCACGAAAGAACAAAACACAATGCACTAATAAAATAAAGGAAAATAATAATTGCGAATATCACTTAGAATAAAATCAAGACTACTTAGCACTACCCGTTTATCAAAACCGTTTCGACCAATGAAAGCTGACCGGCAAATATTGTGCGTCCTAAGAAACAAGAACGGTGTTGCCAGATCTGCCTAAATATCCTATGGAGACCCAATTTTTAGCCAAAATTATTATTATTTTTTGGGTTAGGTTTTAAAAGAAACCAAAAATGTTTACAACATATATATTTCGTGTGTTATGTTTTATTAGATTTAAGGAACAGGGGATGGTCAATTTTACATTGTTTTAATAAAAAATAAAAATTTTCAACATTGTTTTTTTTGATTTTCAAAATTTTAAATAGCATCCCGTCTAGATAATCCAATAAACAATCCCTACACAAAATTTGAGCTTTCTAACTTTTTTTGTCTTGGTACAGGAGCTAACCCCGTTTTACGCAGGTAGACCTCCCTCTTAACGGTTTAGATTTAATTTTTTTTTTGGATAATATACTTTTTTTATAATATAATTTGGTTTAGTTTGTGCACCGTATAGTATTCTTTGCTCTAAATATGTTTTTTTTTTTTGTTAATTCAATACGTGGTAATGAGAAAATTGGCTATATAATTTTTCTTTTAATTTGGTATTTAAACCTTTTGCCCTCTTTACGGGAGTATGATGTGCTATACTAACACGCCTTAGGATTTGCATCTTTTCGTTTTTGTAAGCATAGAATTTATTTTTAATTTTTGTATAGATTGTCTAATATGATTTCCTGCCGGTTTTTGCTTTGTAAAAGCCCTTGGGATATACGATTGACTACGTGTATTCGGAGGTTCAGCTTTTGCATCGGGTGGCTCCTTATTACCGTTTTCGTGGTTTCACTTGGGATTTTAGGTTTCTATAAAATATCAATTTTCATCCTTATCTTCTTCTTTTTCAGTTTTCAATTGCAGAGATTAAGAGTTAAAGCATGAAAAAGATATAAACAGATTAAAACTAACTACAATTATTGAAGACTCTAAAAAATCATTACCTTGTATCAGAAAAGAAAAAAGAAATCACATATTAAATATTTCTTAACTTAATAATCCTTCTAAGCTTTGGAAAACCCTACAGACTTAATATAACTACACGAAATATCAGTACTCTTTAGCCAAATCTATCAAACGCTGAACTTATTAATAAATACTTTACCTCTTTTTTACAAACAGTAACTGAACAATATACCGATAAACTAGAATATTACAACAATAATGTTTATAATTTTAAATCTAGATTTAACTTTTTACTAATAATTTCTCAGGAAATACATTCAATTCTGATAACCCTTAAATCAAATGCTGTGGGTGCAGACTCAATCAATTTAAAAATGTGTAACACTTATTTAAGCACTTAAGATATTATTATGCATATGATTAACTATTCAATAGAAATGAGCGATATACCGACTCTCTGGAAAAGTGCAATTGGCATCCCTTTACCTAAAATTAATGACCCTCAAACCTTCTTCGATTTAGTAATTATAAGAATATTATCCATAGTCTAAAGTATTGGAATAAGTTTTATAAGACCATTTTTTTAAATTTACAAATAATAAAATAAGTTTTGATTTTCAGTGCGAATTTAGAAAGGGTTTTAGTACAGCTTCCGCTTTAACGTCGGTCCTTGATCATATCATTAAAAGCTTCGATGAAGGCTTTTTAGTGTTTTAGTTTTGTTGGAGTTATTTAAAGCGCCTGATACTTTAGACCTTAAGCTCCTATTAGCTAAACTTAAATACTATGGCTTTAAAATCGATGCACTTAGCCCAATCGGTTTATTTCTTCAAAACAGATCACAAAACATCAGTTTGATTAACTCCGTATCAAATAATACTTTGATTAAATCTGGCATACGTCAGCTCTAATCTCTTATTTATTATTTATATAATAAACTTTATTGCTGCTTTTTCGTGTTGGAGTATAGTATATTTATATACATGCTTGTGCTGACGAAACTCAGATCTACGTTTTTTAATTGTTTGTTGGGGGACTGCTGGTTAAGGGAATTAATTGTTGAACTTATGGTGAACTGTATAAATGATATATATACTGTGATATATATACTGTGAAATGTATAAGAATAGTTGCGATTATTATTTATTTAATTAATTAATTTATTTTTTATGAAGGTTAAGAGGTTAGGAGTAGCTTGTAGCAAATCTTCGCTTTTGTAAGTAAATATGAATTATTGTAACATTTGCTGAGTAAAGACGTTTTATTATTATTATTAATATTATTATTATTATTATTATTATATTATTATTATTATTATTATTATTATTATTATTATTATTATTATTATTATTATTATTATTATTATTATTATTATTATTATTATTATTATTATTATTATTACTTTTCTTTCAATCCTTAAGGTAATTCCTTAAGAAAGTTGATAAAATGAACTCGGACCTTATTATAGTTAATCAATTAGCTTACACATAACACATAATCTTAACTTAAATTCCAACAAGACAAAGTTATTATATTTTGGTACTAAAACCAAAAAAGACATTTTAAAGTTAAAGTTGTTAAATTTACCCATTGGCGCCGTAAGTTTATCCTTTGAGTCTTGTGCAAAAAAATATCGAGCTTATTAAAAAAGGATTTTATGCCCTTAAACTAATTTATAGCAACATACAATTATTAAACTTTCTAATAAAAAAGATTTTGTGTTATAGCCTTGTTTTATCGCATTTTACTTATTATGACTTTCTGTACGGGCCTCGTCTAATTGCGGAAGATAAATATATGATTCAAATAGCACAAAATGCATGCTATATGGTTTTATATGGAAAACGTAAATATGACCATGTCTCATGCAACGCAACTGAATGAATATGGAAAATAAACAACATCTTTTAAATTTCGTTCATAAATTGCTTACTGAACAAGAATCATCTCAACTTTTTAAATTCAAATTTTTACCAAGCACAGCATATCGCCATGTTAACGTTAGATCACGCCATGCTGTTACTGTATTACAATATAAAACAGCCATGTTGCGGAGATCTTTTATTTTCAACGCCATCAGCATATACAATCTCCTACCCGACAATTTTAAAATTCTTAATATAGACTTAAATCTCAACAATTTCTAATGAAAAAAAAATGTGAACATACCAGTAAATTCTGACTTCGATGCTCTTTTAGCTGCTGAGGAGGGTCGATTGTCTTTTGCTAACATGGGTACATTCATCAACCGACAGGTATTTTTTTTGTTTTGTTAAAAAATAGTTATATAATATATGTCAAAAATAGCGCGTATTTAAATATTTTATCTTAAGTGAACCTTGAATTGGTTGAGTGAGAATAGCAGCTTGCTAGACTTCGCCCTTTAAATTTACATAAATTTTTTCTTGGTTTTCATTGTATTAGGTATCTTATTTTTTTTGTAACTTATTTTTTTTGTAAGTGCCCTTCCTCTTAAGACATGGGATTGATCAACTTAGGAGATATAAATGTAATTTTTATTAAAGAAATACTCAATCTCGCTATATTTCTGTAAAGTATACTATGCTGTGACCTTTTATGTATTCTTTTAATAACTATTGATGTTATGTTATTACGATTTATATTGATAATCACCTGAAATCACCCCCGTCAAAGTATTTAGAGCCAAAATTAAAATCCTCTGCTGCTTGCCTTGCTGCTTTAAATATCATCGCTTCTACATTGCCTAATTTGTGATCTCTAGTAAGTCACTGTAAGTGATTCGCATTTCTAATGAGATTGATAGTACAAGGATACAGCAGATATGTATTATTTTAATACTAAAGAATTTACAAGATCCTTGATGGGTTGGAAAATATATTCTTGGATAGGGGAAAATGTAGCATTGTACATAGCGTCTATATATTCATTTACATACACTAAAGGAGTATGTAAAAACCAGAACTGCAAGCATAATAATAGCAACAACTTTATTCTTACCATTAAGCTTTGATCACCAGATTTTTCTTAGACGCCTTTTTATTATTTTTACAAATTTTTTCTCTGAAAAAGATTTAACTTTAGTGCTACAATACTCGTTATACAATGCTATACAATATTCGCTATTGCTTCGGTTAGTTATTTTATTAAGTCTCAGAAGATTGGCAACCGCATCTATTTCTGTTGCCTTTAACCTTAGAACATTAAAAGGCTAGAATTAGCATTGCCGTGAGACTGTGGGCAGTTTATTTTTCCAACATCTCTGATGCAATGATGCCAAATGCATATGTAGAAATGGCAAAAAAAAAGTTGTTCACTAGAGTAAAGGTACTTAACTAATAAAAAGCATTTTTATGGAAATTAAATATTTTATAATTATTACAGATTTCTTAATAAGTTTTTATTATTCTATGTTTATGACGACGGTTGTCCCTTGATATGATGTTATGACAATATCAGTATTTACTTGGGAAAAGATCCGCCTAAATCGCGTCTTTCCCGTGGTGCGACACAAACGGTACAAGTTTTTACTATCGTAATAGGTCACAAAAACACTTAAATGACTCAATCTTTTTCCTTTTTCAACCAAAAACTAAAAAAAAAACACAGCCGTTTATCAAGATGACATCAGCTTTTGCCTGCGATGTTGCAATTTAAAATTTTTTATAAGCTGTTTTAAGAATAAGGATGTTAATAAGTTTTTCTGCTTTGAAGTTGTTATTTTTGCGCTTAAAATAACATATATCTATTTATACTTTTTATTTTTAATCCAAAATCTAACACCAATAAGTTAAATTAACATTATTATATGTGTTTATATATAATTGAAAATATCCTCTTTTGAAAATGCGTGTAAATTTGACAACAGAGAATCGATGAATATGTTTGTAAGCAAAACAGCCCCCTTGCCCCTGTGCACATGTTGAACTCAAACAAAGCTGTTGTTTACTAATTCTAGCCTTTTAATGTTCTAAGCCTTTAACATTCCCAACATTTTTTGATGGCAATTAATTCAGAATGTTTTTGATAAATATTTTCTTAATTTTCATAGCAAGCAATCTTTTTTATCGAAATATATTGACTTTCGCTTCTTTTCCTTTCCCAACCTACTTTCAGAGCTCGTTTATTGAATATAATGTGTTGCTTTAGTATAAGCCCCTTTTTGGATATTATCGACTTGAGCTAGAGAAATATTTAGAAAAACTCTCTTGTTATAACTTTTTGGATAAGCCTAAGCATATTTAGATACTTATGTTTTAGCAGACAGAATTGAAATAGATGTAGACTAAATACTACAAATGCATATGCCTATGTGGCTTGAAACAGTTTTGGATTAGGTTTTTAAAAACGAACAGAATTGTCGGAAAACTTCAGCTACAATACAAACTAATGCAGGATGAGTCCAAAAGTATTTAACATAACACAAAGAAGGTTAAAAAGGATAAAAACTTTTTTTATAACATTATTACTGGTGAGAAAATGCTGCCAGCCCGTATTTGTTGAAATTAATGCAAATAAAATACTGAACGTCCAAAATATTTTTCGAACATTTGGGCCTAGAAATAGTTTAAGCACGGTTTATTATACTGTACCGTTATTATTTTTTTGGTTGTAATGTAATAATTTAATATTGTATGAATAGTACTGATCGCGACATCTAGTATTAGTCGTACGTCATGCTCAGGCATTAGTTTTTGCGTATTGGCATTTTGGATACCGGGCTGTTATTGCCATTGTTTTTCCTGTAATTTGAATACTTTGCCTTTTAGGATTAATTTCCGTATTCGCTGCAACTTAAAGCTAAGCAAGGCAATGCTGTATTATCAATTCTTGTAAAACTGGGCCTGCGTGGGATTATCCATCGAAGAGTTACTCAGAAACCAGAGAGAAATGAATATTAAAAGAGTGTTCGAAAGGTAGCCTAACCTGATCATCAAGTTCTAAAACTTAACCTAACAAATTTAGTTCGGTTAGACCGCATCGAGGGCCAACTTCTGTCATAATTGTCATTAGATTATCGATTTTCTTTCGTTCCTTGCCATGCCACCACCCACCTGCGTCGCGGCAGACGACGCAGACGTCGCCATTGCTTATTCCTTTTTATTTTGGCGTCCATTAGGTGTGTCCTTTTGTTTTTTTTCTCAACAAAAAATAGTTCAAAATGTAGCTTAAAATGTAATTTCATTATAGAAGCTTTTTTGTTGTTTTATTGTGTGGTTTCAGATCTCTAAGATATGGTAAGGGCAATTTTTTTTATCAAATAGTTTTCACCATGTTGTAGGTCACCTAAAATTGTTGTTTACCATTTTAAAACTGCCCTAATAATGTTATCACCAGGAAAATTCATTTTTAAATGCAAGGCACCTACTTGTTCTAATACATACTATTGGCCTATTGAGGATTCATACAAAAATAACATTTCCTGAAAGTGACATTATTAGTTTAAGCCCAACCTCAACAAGGTGTTATTTATGTCAAGACCATTTTGATGATATTTCATTTACTAGTACTATATATACTCATTTAAGAAAGTGTGCTTTCCCAATTGCTGGCCCAAGTATTATTCAAAATGCCCCAGTACTGGTTGAGGCACAAATACCTTGGGAAGATACATTGACTTTATTACCTGCTATTATAATCCAGCAATCTCAATATAATGTTCAGAATGAACATAATTATGCTAGACCACTTTTTACTAGGTCTGACGAAAGGTATCATCAGTGCTTTGCTGCTAGGAAGTACCAAAAGCACAATAAGTGAAACAACTTCCATTCCAACAGGTCACTACTCAAAGAGGTACCTCACCTCGATAAGGTGAAGTAAGATCCAGGGATTCTCCTTGAATATTTAAGAAAAAGGACCGATGACTCTAGAATTTAGGGTATACATCAGTGTTAACTAATTTTTAATATCATACTCTCCATAAAGAATATTTTAATTACAGGGTTAGTTTTTATATATTACCACTCCCCCAACATTTTTGGGTACCCTCTGTACAAAAAAGTAGGTAGTAACATTAAATTTTTAGGGCATATTTTTGAGAAATATAGTTCTTATGTCTATAAATAATTAATTTATAAATTTGATAAATTGTAATTTTTGTATCATATCCTCAAAATGTAGAAAAAGCAAAATACAACCATGAATAGTGTTGTGCTAAAGCAGCACAAAAACAAATTGTATCAGGATCCCTTTTAGGAAAATAAATTATAAACTTACTTTACAATTGACTTTATTTCTACCCCTACCCTTGTTAATTTGTTGATAACAGTGAAATTAACATTGTTAGTATCGAGCATTTCATTCTCAAAATAGGACTTAATATATATTAAGTCCTATTTTGAGAGTATAATATTATACTTAAATCTCTCAAATATTGTCTTACATAATTGACCCATTAAATCTTTTTTTGATGGCGTATTGGGCTGTAAAATCTCTTTCACATTCTCTAAAAATCAATAAAAAAGTGCATTATTAACAATTTATTTTTTGAAGGGCCTTAATGCATTAACTTAACAGCTTAAAAGCAAATTTAATGAATTTAATGTCAAAAAACTAACGAATTCAATTAAAAAATGTAAAAAATAAACTTAAATTACATACATTATCACTCTTAGCCTCTTCAAAAATTAAATTAATACACTTGCACTATTCTATAATTTTTTAGAGTTTGTGATCGACATTCACAGCTTTTACGCTGTTAATTGATTTAATGGGTCAATAATTTTAAATTTCGCGCCATTCTAAAATTTTGAATAGCACGCCTTTCATTTCTATGACGGATCGGTATTACAGTAGACTATTTTACCGACTGTGACAAATGTCAATTATTTTAGTTCGGTTAGACCGCAACCGTATGCTGCAATCGAGTTTAGGGTAAAGATGGTGCCTACTTGTCACTATAGGATTAAACCCTCTCATACTTTTAATTACTCTATGTCAGAAACGCGTTTGGCTTTCTTTCGAAATGGTGTGGTTTGCAGGTTAACAAGTTCACTTTCATGAGGTTGGGATTCGACCTCATAATTACCTCATACTAGACATGCAATGTGAAAGATTACTTTAATACACTTTATAAAAGACCCTCTAACATTTTGAGGTAAGGTTGATTCCTATTCTTTGTTGAACGTTGTCTTATGGTTTTAATTTGCTATATTTTATCTTTTTTGTGGAGTTTTTATCCTGTTTGTTGGTAATATTAATCAGCGTTATATAATAAACTTTACATCAGTAATTTGTGGAGGTAGAACAAAAGTTTTAAAAATAAGGTAGTTTATTACACTGCTACACTGCTAGATTATGTTATGTTTTAATTTTTTTCTTAGATTTGCTTCAATTTTTTTGTTAAACACACATTACGAAAATGGCTGATGAAGAATATGTCACTCATCCTAAGAAAAATGATGAAAAATCTTCCATGCGGCAACATTTTTTAATTTTAAAAAATAAACAAAACTTAACTGTGAAATATAAACACTGTAAAAAAATAATTGGTATTAAAGGAGGTTCTACCAAAAGCATGCATATTCATTATTAAATAAAAAAATTCATTCCAAAAAGAACAGGATGTGTCATGTTCAAAACAACCAACTGTAGAAACAAATTCAAGTTCCAATACTGTGGCCAAATTTCCTGTTTGACATTAGAGCAGTGGACATCTTTGGCGAACAAGAGATATTTGAATGTTAATGTACCTACACAGTGTTAATGAAAAGTCTAAATGGTCGAATTTAGGCTTAGCTCGAATAAAGCGCTCTTTACTTGCCCAAAGCTGTGTCAACCTACTTAAACAGAAACTTGAAGAGTTTAATATTTCTTTAAAAAATGATGTAGTGTGCGTCAGTAATGATGGTGCAAGTGTAATGAAGAAATTTGGAAAGCTCATAAAACCTCAACAACAATTATGTTTTGCACAGGCCATTGATTTGGCAGTACTAGATGTCTTGTATTATAAATATTCAATAAGTGTTGAAGAAGAGAAACAAAATGAAGAGGATGAGGTCGATAACGATGAGGATGATTGTGACGGGTATTATGATGAATATGAATGTAATGAGGAGGATTATTTAAAAGTGTCAATGGAAAGCGATAAACAAAACAAGGTAGACCTTACCAACAACTTAGTAGATATGTTAGAAAGATTTGTTTAACTTAAAAATTGCATCAGAAAAGCTTTGATTTATTAATTGAGAGCACAATAATAGTCACAAATACAGATTTCGTCGCACAGAACATTGTCCATTGCTTGGAACCCGTTAAACTAACTGTTGAAGGAATATGCTGACAGGATACTTATCTTGCTACTGCAGCTGCTAGTTTCAAATTTCTGTTTGAAGACAATCTAAAAACAAAATATAGCATTGACCTGGAAGAGTCTTTAGGAAAGCGAATATCAGAACGAAGAAGCATAATGTCTCCAATGTCTGGTGTCATGGACTATCTTCAAAATCCCAACAAGCAAGACCAGTGCGGATACTTTTTTCAATTTGCTCCCGACCAACAAAATTGCGACTTTTGATAAAAATATCTTGGAAACCTTATCAAGAACCGGCCTCAGTAGCCAAGATGAACCATATACAATAAACCTTGACGAGGACCCTGACTATGAAGATGAGTTGCCACTTAGCCGAATGAAACCAGCTGAAAATGTGAGTCTTAAAACCAAACTCGATAACGCCATAACAAATGCGATGACGCCGGTACAACAACAATTGAAGGGGAAATCTGATGATGTTTTAAAGGTGGTGAAAACGGAAATGGTCCTATTTGAAAATGGTGGATTGTGTGGTTTACATTCGCAGCGGTGCTATGAACTCTTGCTTATAGTTCAACCCACCAGCATAGAATCAGAACGAGTTTTTTTATGCCTCATTACTTGCTACAAGAATAAGATCTCGGTTAGCGGATTACACATTTGATTCACTGATGAAGCTCAGAAACTATTTCCTTTCCAAGTAATCTAAGTTCTAATTTTCATTTGTTCATTCTCTTTACTTAAATTTGTGTTCATATCAATATATAATATTTTTAAGTTACGTATTATGCAATGTTATCTTATTAATACTTTTTAAGTTTTCGGGATTTCGAAATTAAACCCGGGATCTCGGGAGTGAAATAAGAAATCCCAAAATTCAATCCCGATCCCGAAATTTGGAAACCCTAATTTGATGGCTTCTTAATTTATTAATTATTGTCTAGTGTCTAAAATTCTTTCTTGGTAATTTACATTGTAATATAATTTTCATCTACCTAAATAATCATTTATTCCAACCGCACTGAAAAGTATATGTATTTTTTGATTTAGTACATGTTGTACAGTGTAAAATACGGTAGGTTACTGACTTTGGTCAAAGGGTAGTTACATACTAGCAAGATATTGATTTTATATTAGGTTGTAGATCTTTGGTGCATAAAATTTTGATTTCAGGGGTTGTACTTTTAATAAGAGACTGTCTTATAATTTTTACAACAATGATTTATTTAAGTAAATGTTCTAACAACTGCACTTTCAATAAATACATTAAACTAAATGGCGCCTATTATTTAAAAGGTGATCATCTCTAGAATAATTCATGCCAACTCACCACTAATTAATGTTGAGACTCCAGACTGAGCTCCAGACTGATAAACTGCCGTTAGCATATGTGCCTTTTCATTACAGACTTTTAACTTTTCAATCAGTAATTTAAAAAAAAAAAAAACAGAAATCTAAATAAAAGGTGGTTACAATACTAAAGTAAAAAACTTTCTTCTTAATATCGTTGCTGGTGAGAAAATGTAGTATTTGGATTAGGATCTAGAAGCTAAAACACAGTGTGTGACAACATGTGGAGAAGCATTAGATGAGCCAAAAGTAAAGAAAGGGTAGATTATTGATGAGTCCAAAGGCATCATCCAAAAATAATTCGTTATATTAATACAATTCGTTATGGCAATGTCATATCTTGGCATTGTGAAGTGTTTTTTGCGATTTTTTAACTAAAAATAGCATTTTAATCATCAACCACTACATATATAAATCCAAAATACTAGTATAAGACGTCGCCAAATATGCATAATCACATAAACTTCTTAGTCAAAAGGCCTCCTTTATCTTGTTCTGTTCGCATCAGATGATCCAGGGGGCAAAAAGGGAATGGAGCAGTGATTAGTTGAGGCAATTATCTTTAAGATTTATAACCGTCGAGTCTTAAATACAATGCGCATTATTTGTGGAGAATTTATGATGCTTAAGCTTGAAGTATATAGGTCGTACGAATAATGTATATTCTCTGATTCTTGTTTTGCATAAATAGACCGCAATAACTACGTTTGCCTTACACTGAGCATGTATAAATAATTATAAAAATTATATTCGACATCGCTTTTTAAGATATTTTACTATAAAAATTATAAATGTTTTTTTTATAAAAAAAATATTGGCGGTAGGTTTATTTAAATTTCACCGATATAAATGGAAATTTTCGTTGGGCATAAATGCTTTGTGAGAAGTTTCGTTATATAGGACAAGTTGTTAATTAGTTAAGGTTCATTTTCCTTTCCACAGATGTTCCCAATTTCAGGAGAAATTAATTCCGGTATAACTTTTACAGTTTATATAGTGCATCTGAATTTACACTTTGGGCCTATAGAAGAGTTAATACGTACAACATTTAATTTTTATAATTTGTAATATAATTACATCTTCATGCCCGCATTAAGCTTTCTTTTTTTACTGTGCATTAGGTGTGAATTCTGATAACCAAAATTGTCCAACTAATTTATTTACACACATCACTACGAAAACACGATTACTCGCGACTACTAGTGATATTTATTTTTCCCCTATTTATTTACAGGTATCTAAATCTCGCACCAATATTTAGAACTTTACCGAACTGTCAACTATTTGCGATGCGTTTTCCCGCCCTTCCCAACCCGCTATATTATAGTCACTCTACTTCAACAATAGACTTCTACTTACAAAAAAATCGTTACAAAGTGTAACTGTTTCCGGCTACTCTAATAACTTTTATTTTCAGACCCTATTTTCTTGTTTACTATAATGCCTTCTGACCCTCTCTAGGGTATTATAAAAGGCACTCTCAACAATTCAATCTTGGTTGTTTCTAATACTTGTTTTCTTTTGTACTCTTTTAGATATATTACATTCATAGGGACATTTTTTGCCATGTTGGAACGCCCTATAATATGCTAAAGTAGAATTTTATAAATTTATTTATTTATTATTAAACAAATTAGAAATAAAATGAATTGACTGTTCGCGACTCCTTTGATTATAGTCAAAGTACGATTGTTCAATGCCTACTTAATAAAACTTTCTTACCAAAATACAAGGAAAAACCAATGAGCAAGCAATCCCTGCTAAGAATAGTTCTTATATTTTATTCCTATTTAAACATTAATATTAAAGCAATAATTATTATTTTTAATCTATATGCTCTCCATACTTTGCTCTAGAGTTCACAGACAGGGCATGAATAATTTGAAACCCACGTAGCAGATACAGCTATATCTCTAGATATTTGATGATGTTACGGTAATATAAAAACTTGCTGCTCATTACTTCTTGTATTAATATTAATAAAAAAATCATATCTGGAAAAAATCTTAAAGCGTAAATCTTAGCAAGGGATTTCACCTCCACATCATAAAGATAACATCAAAAGAGTTAATTCTTCTAAAGATAATAATATTATTATACATCACAAATCAAAATTATATTAATTGATATTTAGAGAATTTGCAATCAATCTTACAAAACATCAATGTCATTATGACTATTTAAGAGTCTAAATGCCCAATCAGAAAAATTACTTTATCCATAGTTTGTATGTACCAGGAAAACTTTAAATTTATAGAAGTTTTTTAATTTAATCCTATAATTTCCAATAGTAACAAAATTTAATAATTACCAAATTAAAATTTCCAATAAAATAACCCTAAATATCGGTTGGCAAATCCAGGAATTCGTTATCCAAATATAGACTTCTATCTAAAAAACTCCATTAATTAGTTTAGTACCACTGCATGATGATGCAACTCCTAAAATATTACCGTTTACAATGAATGCGACAAGAATGCATTTACTAATTTGGTATGCGCTACAGATCATTAAATCAAACACGAGTTAAAAGTTTAGGGCATTAATAGTTTAAAAAGAAAAAGCAGATCAAACTGGATTTGCCGAACATGAAGTGATTTACAAATTTATTCGATCAAGTGTTATTTACCTATTAAAATTTTGAATTAGAATACTCAATTTATAAGCAAAAAACTTTAAAAACTTTTTAGTTCAAACAATATATTGATCAATCAGACAGTGCTATCATTTTAAAACAAACCACCCACAATACCTTCTCAAAGAAAAACACGTCAATCTAGATACAGAGTTTTAGAGAACATTTTTTAAAGTTCTATGAATCACCTCTTCACCTTCAGCTAACCTCACTTTGATATGTCAAATAGTAATCCCGATCTCATTGTGACATCATAAGTAGCATTAAAATATCTATTCAACAATGCCAAAAAAATTAAATCGGTTGACGGGCCAGCGAATAGTAATAAAAAATGTCATGTAAAAAATGTCAATGTAAAAAATGAGAATAATGGATTTTAACGACCTCCAACTTTTGTATTTCACATGGCTACCTTAAGTATGTTAGATTATTTTAAAGGGCATACAATTTGTTATCTAGACAAACCGAAAAAAGCAAAAATGGTTGACGTATAAACGAATAGAAAGCAATTTTTTTTATTATTTTACAACGGCAAGCAATAGCCAATTTAAGGCATGCTTGAAGAGCCATCAATAATCTTTGATAAATAATTAAAAGGATTTACTTACTGTGCATAAGCCCCTTAAAAAGTTTGACATTCACATCAAAGCCTGCTCGATAAATCCCAAACTCCCTAGGAAAAAGGAATAAATCGAATCTAGCTTTTTTAAAGGCTCTGGAAAAGTCAGTATAAATAAAATCAACTTACTCTTTTCTCTCCAAAGCCTCCAGCAGTTCCATATCATACCAAAAACAAATTAGTAACTGTAAATATACCAGTTGTGAATTCATGATGCTCTGCAGATAATAACCCTTCACGCTGCTAATTCAGTTGATTGGGTATAAACTCACAAAGGAACTTCGGAATAGGTAACTGCTTGGAGATACCTCGATTGTCTTTTATGGATTTCACCTGAATGGAAAAATTGAACAGCATATGCATTGGTTTGAGAATGACCTAATGACCTAATGATAAAAGGTCTTAAAGTCTTCCGAGATTTTGGAGATGTCAACCTTATAAAGGGAATCGTAGGATTAGAAAATTGAATAAATTAAAAATATTGATAAATTGTAACCTTTAGTATCATAAACAGCAGCAGAATGGCCGGTAAACCAGTCAGTAAACCATAATAATATTATTTTAACTTTTTTTGACGGTTCTCATGGATACATTCTCTTTAACAAAAATATTTGAAATGTAATTTTATGTTGTAATATTTTGAACATAGGGAACTGTTGTTTGAATCAACGCAAACGTAGTATTTTCTATACTAAGGAGTAAATAAAAAGAAATCAAACAAAATTATATTTTTTTAACTTGAATATGACCTAGAGAGATCATTTGCTAATCCTCTTATATCTATATATTTGAATTACGTAACAAAATGTGGTGGGCTACAGCGTCGAATGCCTTTGTGAAATCTAAGAAAAAATCTGAATAACCTTTGAATCTAAATTCAAGTACTCGATTATGTTCTTAGTCCGCCTGCAAAGTATATTATTGATATTAAAAGCCATGTTTTAGAGCTAATAATGATATTGGTTTATCTTTTAACGATACAAATGTTGTCAATTGCCTGGTAAGATTTTGATAAAAACATTTAGGTGTAACATACAATACATGGATATTTCTCTACACAAGACAAGATACGTACGAATTAAAATGTTTTGGTATAATGGTAAAGTGCAATAATAAAATATGTACTATCGATGATTATCAATTATTTATTTTGATTTTTTTCTTTGGTGACTTGAATCTTAAGGAGTGGCATCACCGGTAGTTATTTTATTTTATCTGAGATGATGTAGTATGCAAAGCTTAGTTATTCTATATCAGTTCTTTTGTTGATAGAATTATTTTTTTTGATATGTATCATTTCTGATATTGTCCTCTTCTTATAGTTAGTATAACGATCTAAGACTGATATATTGTCGAAGTCAAAGTTGTGGCCTGTCTCTTGTTTGTGTAGTACTAAAGCAGTCGGGTTTTGTGTGAGTGGGTAGTTCTTTTAGTCCTTTTTATATTCCCTAAGTCAGTCTTTTAAATATATAATAATTGTTTTTTGTCACAATTGTTACATCTAATGCGTTAAATGACGTGTGACATTAGAAGGTTTGCAATTTTTAATTTTAGTTTTAAAAACTACTATGTAATTGTGTTACATTTTTGTGTTATCGTAAGTTGCTTGTTCTGTACTTTTTAGCAGTCCTTTTTAGTTGTTCTGTTAGTCCAAAATGTATGGTAATCTATAAAAAAAAATCGTTTTAAATTGTTCGTTGTGGTATGATGGTATTATTTTTTTTGTAAAAAATGTCCCTAATTATCGATAATGGATAAATCTTATTTATAAGCATTTTCTGAATTACGATATTTTATTGATGAAAGTGATGTTGACCTATTCTTTAAGTTAGTAATAATATTTAGTTTACTCTTTAATGGATGTCGACAAAAATAATTGATGTACCTTTCTGAAAATGATGGCTTGTGGTATCAGTTCGTTTCTAATTTACCGTTTTCTCCTCTTATAATTTCAATATCCAAAAAGATATTTAAGACACTTTTAAGTATTGTAGTAGTATTATAGTAGTAAGTATTAGTCTATAAATCGTATAATCTTAAAAAAAAATGTTATCTTGTGTGTATAACTTTTGTGATATGGATGCTTGTATATTATACTTACGTTTTTAATCTTGCTTTTTTACCTCTGACTAGTAGATGTATAGATGGGTCAACAATTTCTTCTAGAAACTGTTATTTTCCAATTTTCTGTAAATATGATAAACATTTAATAATAGAATTTTAATTTACTATTAGAATAAGATTAGACTGTTAAACATAGATTTCTTTTTAATGACAATATTATTACTTAACTTACTACAAAGTTAAGTAAAATTAAATTGTAATCCCTCAAAACTTTATTCATTACTATTCGAACAGAAATTGTTTGAATATTTAATGAAAAAAAATCAATGCATGTTCCACGATTACGCTGTTCGCCTAATGTTTTCGTAATTATTGTGGCTTATGCCAAAAAACCTATAGTTTTTAAAAAGATGTAAACAAACATTAAACTATTTTATCAAGCAGAATATTATTTGTTACTTAACTTTGATTTTTCATATTTCTATTTAAAAATGAAAACCTAAAGTCCTTTACACTTGTAGATAAAGATCTGTGACTGATTAAACCGCTTTATTCTCAATGAAAAAGCCATAATCAATTTTTATAAACTATTTAATAAAATGTTCTTTGCACTTCCTGACAATAAGCAAAGTTGAAAAAAAATTTGTGAATGACGTTTTGAATCATATTTTCTTGTGTTATTTGATCAGCTTCATGTGTTTGTTACACGTTATTTTAAGTTCTTTAAATTTAAAGATTTATTAACAAATACTCTATTTTCTAAATGGCCCCAAAAAAAGTTATCTAGAGGGTAGAGGTATGCGGACCTAGCTGGCCATTCTGTGGTACCCCATCCTGCCTATCCATCTATTTGGAAAACTAAAATTTAAATAATCACGCACTTCCCGAATACAGTGCGGAGGAGCTCTATCTTGTTGAAACTATACTTGTCTGTAGTTTGTATCAGCCAAACGTCTAATTTCAGAACCAATGCCATTTTGAATAATTTCAAAATACTTCACGGGAGTTAGGTTTCCCTCACTAACGTATGAGTCAATTATGTGCATTCCAAAATCCTAGCTCACACATTAACTTTTTGAGGATACTGGGTACGCACTTCCCGCATCAAATGTGGATTTTTATCGGTCTATTACCTGCAATTAGGGCGGGTTAAAATGCCATAAATAAAACATAAACTTCATTCGAAAACACGATGTTAGTAAATAATGTCAGACCTTGGTCTAGTTTTGCCATGATTGTTTCATACGGGATTTATTTTGTTTAAAAATTACTTTAACCGATGATGCCAGTTTCTTGAGCGTTTTTTTCGCAATGAACTGTGGGGAATTTCAGCGAAAAACTGTAAAACTTCCAAGATTTAAGCCGACCAGATCTAGTCCTTTCTTTAATTCAGTTTCAATGAACCTCTTTATTATTTTCTGAACAGTTTATAAAGTAATGGAATTTCGATTCAAAAATAAATTTTAAAATAACTTAACGACCTCTGCGTATGGTCTAACACGATCTCCATAATCCCTTAACCTTAATAATACAATTTTTTCTCTTTCATTTAATCGAGCCATTTCGGACACTATTGATCTTAGGGAAGACGGTAAATGTATGATTCAAAGTCAAAGTGCCACCTGCCAGCTGTGATACAAAAAAGTACCGAGAGTTAAATAATTTAGTTTTCAAAGCTTGGTAAAGTTTTAAAATATTTGATTTTCAATTGTTGATATTTCGAAAACAATTCAAGAATGATATAGGGTGTTATACCAAACATATTGCAAGTTTGGTTAAAATAGGGAAATTTAAAATAATAAGGTTGCTGCCCAGTGTTCTTGACGTACCCTGTATATTTTTCAGTAAATTTAAAAAAATGCAAAAAAATAAAGGATTATTGATGTGTTTAACTATTTTTCAACCAAGTAATTAATTTACCTGTAAAAGGTATTTTTTCAGATTTTTTGGATACATTGTATATGTTTACGATCAAGAGTGTTTACTTTTCCTTTATATTTAATGTTAAAGCTAATGAATGTCAAAAATTTTAATTCACTATTATGCAAAGCAAAACAAGGAATTATAAAATATAAAAATATATAAAAAGTATATCACTCATACTTAGAAACCCTGTACATATAATAGTAAGATTTTAGTAAACTCCTAAAGGACAAAGAAATTTTCCAAGTGCAGACTCTTACAAAACTACAGCAATGCAGTAGTCTGTACTCGAGAAACAAAGGAACGAAACCAATATACCTGACTTGTGAGGCGATATATCAGGTCAGGTGTCATCAAAAGTATTGCTTTCAATAGCGCGGGCCCTCGAAAAAGAGCGACTAGGCGCCGTGGGAGACGCGACAGACGGACGCCAGCGTCCAGACACTGATGCTACGAGCATTTTCCCCGCAATCGACGGCGTTTGGTGTTCTTTTGTCCCTTCCTTAGATCACGTGATATGCCAGTGACAAATTTTCGGAGGCTTCGTTGACGGCATCATGAAAATATGTCACATGTTGAAGTTCATGGAACTCGTAAAAAGTTAAGTGGTCTTGGCGTATCTTTTAAGGTTTATGATTTATTCTTTCTATTTTTGGATAAATCTGTAATATGTGTTTGCATTATTATTATTATTTCTAATATTATTAATGTATATAAGTAATTTATTTATTTAATTGAGGGAAATATAATAATCAAAATTATCTACAGTAAAAACAAAAGACCTTTGATTAGTCCATCTGCTAAAATAAGGCAGTATGTTTCTGCCAATATACCGCCCCTATAGCGATACGGAGCGTGACGTCATATATTAGTTAACCAGGTTTTGTTGCTGCGGGCATCAATTGTGGATAATGATAAATGTGGTATTTTCGGAATTTTTGAAATTGAAGTTTTCAAAGATAAGTAATCTTTTAGGCGCGAGGATTACTTTAATCAAGATGATTAAAAATACAGTGCTTTTAATTAAAAATAAATCATCTTTACTAACTTCTTGAAAAAAAAAACGTTAATTTAGATATAGAGAGGGACAATTATTTTTTATATTTGACAAAGTTCTGTCAATCACCTCCTCCCCCCCAAACAAAAAAAAAGATTTATTTCTTAAAATAAACCCAATTTTTTACATAATATCTTATCTTTAATTCTACAGCACGAATGACTTAAGTCTGTGTACACCTTGACTAAAAGGATAGGGAATAGGGATAGCATATACAAAAAAAAACAAAAATAACGACATATTTCGACTAGTGTTGTTACAGTATTAACACAGTACATAGGGATTGTGAATTTAGCACATTATGCTAGAAAGGAAAATACATGTCTTGAAAGAACGAAGCCATAGATTAGAAAAATAAAGGAAATATGCGTATTACAAAAGGAATCCGATTATTAAAATATGATAATATTAAAGCACATTTCATACCAAATCTCTTCAAAATTATCACTTAGACTAGACACGGGTGAATTTTATTTTTAATTTTATGATAGTTTGAGGCACTTTTTATATCATTTGGAAGGATGTTAAATATTTTTGGCAAGGTAAATGAAATGTGTCTTTGAGTTGAGGCAAATAAAGCCCTTAGAGTAATAAGCATGTTGTACTTAAATGATATTGTTTCTATATTGTAACGACTAATACAATGATGAAATTTGCTATTTCTAAAATTAAATCTAATTACATTTTTAACATACAATTGCCTTATATTTAGTAGATCTGCCTTCTTAAAAACTAGTTTTGTTGGATACATCTTATGCCTATATAATAAGATTTAAACAATACATTTTTGAGAGTGATAATAGGACACTTTTACATGCAGCACTCGAAGCAGTCATTTTATAGGTTAAAGTAGACTCAACGAGTGCTTGATAAAATTTCCTCAACAGAGTATAAGAAACTATTTGCCTCAGCTCGTACATTTTATAAATTAAAGCTCGCAATTTATTATTTAGAAAATTAACATGATTTTTCCATGTCATGCAGTGATCCAAGAATACTCCCAAATATTTTATGTTGTCTTTTCTTTTTATTTCTTGGGCGCACTGAGACGTAGTATTTTGCTTGCAATCATACGTATGTAAGACAAGTTTGTCCCTAAGCGGTACGATTCCTTAGACATACCAAAGTTATTAAAATTAGTTTTTTCAATCACCGCTTAATTTTAGCGATTTCCCTCTCACACTCCTCGAAGGCACCGACCCAGGTCCGATCTCTAATTAAGAGAGCAGTGTCATTTACAAAGCATATTACTTTGTCATTTGATATATCTGTTAAGGTATTGATATAAATAAGAAATAGGATCGGGCCCAACACTGTCTCTTGTGGAATACCCCATTCCAACCTTATTTGAGGTTGAGTTAGAGTATTTCCAATTTTTACTTGCATCGATTACCAATGTAAAATTTAAACAAACTTAGTACTTTACCTATATTGCCATTCTCAGGGTTTTCAGGAAGTGAGGAGTGTTTCAATGTGTCAAATGCCTTCGACAAGTCAAGAAAGACCGCCAATGGTTTATAACGCTCATTTAAGTTGATTGGACATTTGAGTTACTTCGGCCAAAGCGTCCTCTGTTCCAAGCTTCTCCCTAAATCCAAACTGATACTTTGAAATGATTCTATTATTTTCTAAGAAAGAGCTTAGTCTTAGTTTTCTACATTTTTCGATAATTTTACTTTGAGTACTTGTTAATGCTATTGGCCTATAATTGTTTTTGAATGACCAGATTTATGTATTGGTATAATAGTTTATTTTTATAATAGTAAGTTTTAAAAATATTTGGATAGGGCCCAGTGCTAAAGATAGTATTTACTAGATGAATAGAATCAATAGCAACAAAATTACTCATCTAGTAATTTTGTGGCATATTCCCACTTATTCTAAAGAAAAACCAAATTTTGTCTATATAACCAAAAATAAATTGTCTATTACTTTATTTTTTTAATAAGGTAATTTTAAGTGTCTATTTACGTTATTTCTAGCTTGATATTCGTAATTTATATATATTTTAAAATTACTTGATTTTTGTGTATAAAAAAATATGTGAATGACTTAAATTTACTAGATTTTTAGCAACGCAATTCTAAATACTAAGATTATTAATATTTCTGTAAAATTAGAATAGTTACTAAATAAAAAAATATTACGATTTTTTTGTTAATTAATAAATTTTTTATTATTAAATTTTGTTAGTCAAAATGTCTAAAGGTATGTTTCCTGCTTGCCTAAAGTCTTTTCTGGTGGTTCCCGTTTATAAGGAAGGAGAAGTCGATGATCCGTCGAACTATCGCTTAATCTGCTAACTTCAAACCTTATCAAAACATATAGAGAAGCTAGTCAAAAAAAGAGTCTGTAATTATCTTCAATCTCTTCAAAATTATAACACTAAGACAATTCGGATTTCAATCATCTAAAAGTACTCAGGATGCAATTTACAGCTTCCTCGAGAGTGTTTACGTTGGTGTCAACCAGGGTAATGTCTCGGCAGCGGTCTTCTGCGATCTGTCAAAGGCATTTGTGCATTGCGTGGATCGCGGAATTCTACTGTCTAAGCTGGAAAGATATGGGTTTCGCAGAGTGGCACACGTTTCATGGTTTAAATCTTACCTTGAAGCTCGTAGCCAATCAGTTGTTCACTCGGGTTAGAGATCATCAGCCCTTAACAACAATTGTGGAGTCCCTCAGAGCTCTGTCCTTGGGCCAATATTGTTCCTAATTTATGTAAATGACCTTATCACACTGAATATCTCTAGAGAATTCACCCTATTTGCAGACGACAGATCTATCCTGTGGAAAGTGAATGAAATTGTAAGGCTTCTTGAACTTATATCTAATGATTTTAAGATCATTAAGGACTGGTTCATATCTAAACGTTTTTGTATGAACCTGAGTAAAACTCACATGATTGGGTTTAAATGTGACGTTAATGGTCTTCTCTCAGATAGTCATGCATTACCAGAAACTACAACATCTACGTTTTTGGGTCTACTAATTAACCAGGAATTACGCTTTAAAAATCATATATTATCATTAGGAAGAAAGCTCTCATCAGGATGTTTTGCTGTGTGAGTGGTAAGGGAAGAACTGAGTTAACAACTAGCCTGGACAGTTTACTTCTCACTATTTGAGTCTCACCTTAGGTATGGTATACCATTCTGGGGTGTTGCTAATTAGGGCTTACTAAACTTAGTTTTTGTTCTTCAAAAAAAAGCAGTCTGCTTTATTGTCAATATAACACCAAGAGAATCATGTAGACCACATCTTGTGACTCAAAGAATTTTAACTCTTACATCCCTTTGCATACTGGAGACATGTTCCCTTATCTTTAAAAACCGAGGGCCTTTTCCTCAATACGAAACACGTCAAATTCACTTTCTTTATTTACCAATTTCCAAATATTCTCTCGTAAAAAAGTCTCTGATTTACGAGGGTCAAAAAATGTTTAATCATTTGCCAATCAATTTAAGACCAACTTTTTCTTTTAAAAATTTTCGCTGTCAATAAAAAAAACTACTTTTAAGTAAGGCTTATTACAGTGTGGATGAGTTCATCAGGATGAGCTCTAATGTTTGAACATTGATTGCTTGTTAGAATTAAGTGTATGGTTTAATTTAGGTATGTTTTGTATAGTAAATTTTAATCTACTTTACAATGTATTTATGTACGTGGTTTTAGTGGTTATGTGTGTAGTGCCTAAGTTTTTATTATACTATGCTTTGTCAACAAAATTTATGTTTTATGACAATAAAGCACTTTTTGAATTTGAATTTGAATTTAAATTTAAATATTTTTAATGATTTTGGACTATTCAAAATTACAAGACATAATATAGGTATAATTACAAGTATAATAGAGTTATCTACAAGGCCATTGTCAAAATATAAAAGTCAATAAGAAAAAATTCAGACACAAGGGAATGTTCTTCTTGGAAATCAAAAGGATAGCAGACCTCTCAGATAGCAAAATATCTGCGATTTTCTAGTTCTCATTTGTAAGAAAATGATTCGCAAGTTTATATTATTTCGGACAGAACTACTTTTAAAGCCAATTGAAGTTGATCACCTAAATAAAAATCTTGAGGTCCTGTAATTTTACAAATACATTATCGGGAGCATAATCTGTCGAAAATTCAGATTTTACTATTTGGAACTTACTTTAAATAACAACATACTAAATATCTTAACTTCGTGAAAAAGCTAAGATTTTAGATAGTAAACTAAAATTTATTCATCACGTTCATTAAGCTGGTTTTTGCAATCATAAAACGTATATTTAAACATAAATAATAAATACTTTGTGATTTTTTAATACTTTTCCTTTTTAATTTGGCCGACAGTATCTATAGTCTTTGTTTGCTTGCGAGGGTCCAGTCCCGCATTCAGCTAATTCAGGATCATTGTGTAAGGTTAATAGGAGGATTATGGAATAAGGAGCAGAAAACATGAGCTAGTTTGGGACATCTGTGTTGAAATCTACTATTTTTAAATACTCATTTAGTTATAATACAGGGTGTGTCTTAACCTATACGCATAAACTTGGGAAATTATTGCTGACGGCAAAAAAAATTAGTAACATAGTTTTAGTTACGGAGATAAACGTCTTATTAATTAAAATAAAAAACGTAAATTCTCCAAAATAAATGTTTATTTAACTATTATAGTAACGGTTCGAAGTTATTTCCATGACTTTCAATACATAATTGAGCACGCCTAATCCAAGAGTTGCAGACAGCAGCTAATCCAGGTTGTAGTCGAATTTCCTCGGCGGCAGCAAATATCCGATTTCTTAATTCTTGTTCATTGTCAACTTCGGTTACATACACCAGAGATTTTAGGTGGCCCCAAATATAAAAGTCAAGCGGATTAAGGTCGGGTGATTGAGGAGGCCATCCAATTGAACCACCTCGGCCTATCCATAGTTCGGGGCACATTCGATTTAAATGCCGTCGCACTGGTCGCGCAAAATGTGGTGGAGCACCATCGTGAAGAAACCACAAATTCTGCCTAATGTGAAGAGGGACTTCTTCAAGGAGTACCGGCAAATTTTGTCGCAAGAATTGTAAATAAAGAGCATCAGTTAGACGATTTTTCAAAATGAAAGGGCCAATAAGTATTTCGTTTACAATTCCAGCCCACACATTTACTGAAAATCCTTGTTGAAAGTTTGTTCGCCAAATGGCATGCGGATTTTCAACTGCCCAAAAATGCGTGTTGCGAAAATTGTGAATACCATTGCGTGTGAAAATTGCTTCATCCGTAGCTAAAATGTTCCTGGTAAAGTTTGGGTTTAACTGCTGCTGATGTAACAACCACTCGCAAAAGTTTACTCGAGGCGCATGATCCCTTGGAAGTAAAGCTTGTACCCTCTGGACGTGAAATGGATACAGTAATTCATGCCTTAAAATTATGCCAAACTGTGACTGGTGATAATCCAAATTGCGTTGCAATTGTTCTAGTCATATTATGTCAGGATGCTCTTCGATGATATCTAAAATCAAATTCTCCAGATTTAAAATGCGCTTAGGTCTAATGGCTCCACCATGTTGCCCTGGCCTCGGCCGCAAATTTCCAGTTTCTCTACCCCGCTGAACCACACGCAAAAAAGCTTCACGCGACGGATGATACCTATGAGGAAACCTTTGTGCATAAAAATTAGCTGCAGCCACACTATTTTATCTTGATTCCCCGTATACCAGTAACATGTCTATAGTTCCTCATTTGGAAAATTATGCGGCATAATTTTAATAAAAGACGAAATACGACTACAACTGTATCAACTGATAGCAAAGTAGGTACTACTAAACATAATAATCATCATCCGGACTTGTTTACTTCTTAATTTCAAAACAAAATTCCACCTGATAAAGTTATTACATTTTTGTGAAAAAAAATAATTATCGCAGAAACTAAAAATATTTTACTTAATTTTTTTTTTCACTATTAGTCATTAGCAATAATTTCCCAAGTTTATGCATATAGGTTAAGAAACACCCTGTGTAGTAAGATAAGAAATATTTTACAATGGTATGCTTCTCATATTCTTTATAGAATCTTTGTCTTTAAAGTCCCTGACCTAATGGCCTGTACTAAATATTTTTAAAATGCTGAATAACACGGAACTTATTGATGTTTATGTTTGGTCAGTGTGGTCGGCGTGTTTTTTTAAACAGTGGTTTTCGATAAATCCGTGGTTGAAAGTTTTCAAATCAACACCCTGTATACACCTACTTATAAATATTACTAACCTAGATACTGTAAGCTAAGGAAATACCCCAATAGACTAAAATAATAATATGATGTTTTATCACAGGTAGAAAATAATAACTTATTAAAGAACTCAAAAATTTATTGGTTAGATTAAAACATAATTCCAAAATTCTTTTCATCAAACGAAACCTTAATATTTATTATTTTGTTAATGTCTAACCGTTGTAATTTAAATATACCTATTATTATTGACAATACAAAATACAATATTAAAATGTCTGAGATAAACCAAAAGTGTGTATTTAGTTACGAATATAGAATCAGAAAAGGAAAAAAATCTCCTCCAAATATTCGACACTTGCGATTTTCCCAACAAACTTTTTTAATCCAAATGAATTTAGCTCAAGAAGACTAAACATAAATCAAATGTTTTCCCAAAGTTTTCCAATGCGAACAGTTTGATAAATCCTCAATGTTTTAGCCTTGAGACGTTTTTAAAATTAAATTAATCACAGAAAGCCGAAAAAGTTTTAAGTTAAAAAGTAAATCGATTGACTTTGTGAATTTATTTGATTGCATACATTTTTTAAAATTATTTAAAAATATATAATAAAATAAATTCTTTTACTACCATCCCGAATCCTATAATCTTTTAATTTTTCTAACATAAGAATCAATTTTTTTAATCTTTTTTAATATTAATACTAAATGTCATAAATTTTGAATTTAATATAGTATAAATAATTATAATTTTTATTAATTAACATGAAAATTTCTAATATTGATTCTTTATTTTATTTCTGGTATTTATATCATGCGAATAGATCATAAGCCATTCTCCACTCTCACTCGGTCAATGATCTCTGGCAATATCGAATTGCCTTTCTTGAATTAAAAAGGAGGAATATAGATGACGTCAAGGTCGTCAAATGAACCTATTATATCGCAATTTAGGAGAGATACCTTTAATTTATAGCAGAAATAGATTTAGAAAAAGAAAAGATTAATACTAAACTGTAACGGATATCAAAAGACTAGAGCCGATCCTCTATAAACGAATAAGCTAATGAATTTGGTAAGGACTACTTTAAGTCTTATTCGTTTTAGCTTATTCCATATATACAGAGGATCGCCTCTATAAAGAATCGGCTCTATTTTTCATGAACTGTTGTCCGATAAAAACAGTTTGTATCAAAATTATTAGGATGTTTTTTAGAAAATAAACTTCTTACAATTTCCATAGTATTTTTGATTCTCATAAGTTTTTCAGATATTTTCTGTGTGTTCAAATTATTCGATCCCATAATAAATCATACTAATTGTTTTTTATTACTATTTATATAGTTTATTGAAATTCCCCCGATGTAGTATTCATCATCATATTGTGTGTTAGAAAAAGATTATCAGTAATATAAGATCATCCATCAGTAATATATTTAATTTTCGCATTATTCATATTGGAATAATTTGAAGAAAGTTATGGTATCGATTTTTTATGCCTTGAAGTAGTTTACTTTATGTCAAAGCGTTTTTGTAGGTCAAAGCTTCTAGACTTAAGGAGGCAGAGATGATTATAGTTAAATATATTTTTTTGTAGATTCTGCCAATGGCTATCCAAGAGTAGAAGTATCTATATTTGTCTTCAATAAACTTCTGAAGACAAACTTTGCGGTAACCTTTACTTACTCGAACTCTCTGCAAATATAATTATGATAATCCATTTTTTGGAATTCGAAAAAGTGGTTTCAGATAAATTGCGTAACTGACGGCTTTAGACCACATGTATATCGTGTATTATTTTCATTTAAGCTGATTAGGCATGATCCACGTTAACTTAATTTCTGTGATGATACCAAAATTTACAATTATGTATATGCTCTGGTACCTAATAGTAGTGTGGATGCGACGAAATATCAAGATACATGTCGTGTCAAAGCCTTTGCATCTGGGATGGAGTAATTTATGCTCAACCTATACACAAACTATTATCCTTACGCTTTTCGTCTGAAGGTTAAAAAACCTTGATGAACAGAAAGAGCCTATTCTACTAGTGCATATTAACTTAGAACATTGAAAGGCCTTTCAATGTTCTAAGCATATTAACGATGAAATACTGCAGAAAGACCATTTATGAAAAACTTAATACACTCTGTAGGATTTCGGATTATTTAATAATGCAAATTATTAAAAATATCTCCGAGAACTTGACTTAATTAGGTACATGATAACTCTAGGTCTAGTTTGAAAATCAAGTTTCAATATTTAAATAAATTCCAAAATCCAATCTTTGTTGTACACTGTAATTGACTATCGGGATAGTCAAATGGAATAATAACAACACGTATTCAGCGCAAGAAATATATTGATATACACTGCTCAACAATCGAAGTGGATATTATAAAAATCTGCAATTTTAGTTTGCCAATGATTTACAATAACAAAATTAAATGTAATAAATAAATCTCTATTAAGTTCACTCACAATAGCCCCAAAAAAAATTAAATAAACAGATATCTCCCAAAAAATTTAAATTTTCAACACACATCAGGCAAAAATTAAAATAAAATTACACCCTGTAAAGTGTGCTCCAAAGTCCTGTCATGAAAATTAATACCTCGTAGGTCCACCCCTGGCTCGTCTTAGTGCTGTTCTTATTAAGTTGTTAATGTAGTGTTGAGTTTGTTGAATGTTTTGCCATATTTCCGGTAATTGATTGGCTAGTTGTTCTAAGGTTAGAGGTGGCTGTTCGAGCTGATTTAATCTTCGAGACATTTCGGCCCATACATGTTCAATGCAATTCATATCGGTGAATGTGGTGGCCAGTCCATTCTGGTAATGCCATGAAATTCAATGCGATCATTGACAATTCTCGCACAGTGCGGGCGCGCATTATCATCGATTAAAACGAATTCTTCGCATTTACAATTATGTTCTCTATAATAATGTCTCTAGATTGTATAGTGTTCATTGTTTCATTTCTTAACATCTCTAAATCGGTGCGGCCATTGAAACATATGCCTCCCCAAATGCAAACTGAATCGCCTCCAAAAAGGGTAGTGGGCGCCATCAAATTTTCATGGTATACCTGTCCCCTTTCCCTCCACACCAAAATTCGACCATCACACATATGTAGCCGAAATCTGGACTCATCCGTAAACACACAAGACCTCCAGTTTTGAAAATTCCAATTACTGTGTTCTATTGCCCACCGATTTCTGCATGCACGATGTTCCCCTGTCAACTGTGGATGTGTGGCACGTCGTCTGGCTCTTAAATTGGACGCATGTAATCTTCTTCTAACAGTACTGATTAGAAATTACCCTCCCAGTATCATGCCTTAAGTAGCTGTTAATTCTCGAAGCCGTAAATGTTCGGTTTCTTCTGGCGGTTACTGTTATATAGCGGTCTTGAGCATGAGTTGTAGCACGTTCTCGGCCTCCACCATGCCTGTAAGCTGCAGACCCAGTCTCTACATATCGATTCCATGTACGACTCACGACACTTTGGGACACATTTAGTCGGTTAGCAACTTCTTCTTGAGTTAGGCCCTCCTGTAGCCAAGGTACTAATTGCTCGAGTTGCACTGTTTCTAACCGTTGTAGAACCTTTATTTTTAAGAAAGTAAAGAGATTTATTGGTAACAATGAGAATAATAAAGTCTCTACAAGCACTTTTATGTGACTAAATTGTTAGAATTTTGAAACCGAATTCTTTAAAAGAGATAAGAATGTATGAAAAAAAGGAAAAAACACAGACAAAAAATAGTTGCTATCAACAGGATTTACTCGTAGCATAAAACGCAACTTGATGAATTTAATTTTTTTAGGCAAATTTCGGTAATTTATAAAATATCCAGTTCGATTGTTGAGCAGTTTATTTGCCTAGCCTTTTCGGTCGTAGGCTAGGCATCAGGGCTATGACGTTAACGCTACTACTATTGTTTTGCACACAATGTACGTCCTGTTATTTTTTTTAAGTTTTTTTTAAATAAGGAGGTTATTTGTATAACGATGGTCTCCAGTTTTCTGGTATGTTTTTTTTAGTAGAGTCATCCCTTATCGAAGTCATAGCCCTGATGATGGCCCATATGGTCGAAAACATTAAATCACAAATCACATTAATCACACAATATTTCTTATGCTGAATTCGTATTGCTATTATTTAATTTAACTTTCCCAATAAGCCAAACTGTTAACAGAAATTAGAAGAAATGCAGCTCCTAGTACTGTCTGTAGTTGTAGTAATACATTCATTTACAATGAACTAACTGAAAGATGTTAAAGATAACAACTTGTTGAAAGTCGTAGTACGGTAGTTTTCTAGACAAATATATGATTGTGTAAGACATACGAATTTGATTTGACGGTACTTACGTTATACGTACATTATTATACTATACGTACTTACGATATACGTACATTAATAATAGTGAAAAATGTCTCTATGTGTTTATTTATTGAAATGAGCATTTCCAAGAAATATTCTTATTTATTTATGCAACAATGCATCAAATAAAACAAAAGTTGCAAAAAATATATAAATTTGCTCAAAACTAAACTCTGATCAAAAAAATTAAATTGCGTGCTGTTTTTTTATTAAAAAATATTTACAGCAAACCAGTTATGGACGCCACTGCTGAAATGTTATTTTTTTTATGCGTCAAAAAATGCAAATCATAAAAATATCTACATAGTCAAGTTATAAAAAAAAAATTATTTTAACCACTCTGTAGATTTGCAAGTAAGATGTTTAGGATATATAATCATAATAAAATTGTTTCCTATTTTTTTTGGACTACCCTATGAAGTTTGTCGGTAGAGTTTCTGAACACACACATATACATATTATTATAACTAAACTTCAAGAGATAAAACTCTTGAGACTTCTCAAGACTTCGATGCTGATCTTTCTGAATTTTCTCCTCTGCTGTTTGACGTTATATTTTCCGTTCAATATCGATTAACTGAGGCAGTGATATGTAATCTATTATATAAATTACTCACTAATTGATCATATAATAATTTTTTTCTGAAAAACTCGATATGTACGAGTTTCAATAATTGTTTTCATATCTTTAAGAGATCCGGCCCTACATGATGTTAGTTACAGCTTTCATAAATTAGTACTAAAGGTAAAACTGCTTTTCTATGTTATTACTTGTATTGACTCAAATTTCTGGCATTTTGATGTTTTGAAGTAAGCTTGTTGGTACAACTCCTATTATTAAACCATGAGGACGATCTAGATACTTCTCATTCATTACTGCTATTTAGTTTTCATTTTATGATCATTGCTTCATAATCACTGATCATAATTAACCACTTCTTCATTAATCAGTAGAGTGTAGTGATTATTTTTTATCTCTACCTGGCTTATTTTTTTTATAATTTACTCCCATGTGTACTTGCAGTTTAAAGTCTGCTAGTTTTTTATAAAAATCTTAGCAATAAAGTGATAGGAATCTGCAATTCTTTGGCATCCGCCAATAATATGCTGCATAGTTTTCGTTGTCTTGCATCTACTAATTTAATCCGTTTCCATCGCCATTCATATAATGTTACTTTAATTGCCACTCGTCAGCAAAACTCTATATCTAATGCACGTGCTTTTAAAATGTAGATCAAAATTTCAATTCTCTACCAAAATAAACCTCATCTACAGGCAAGAAAGTACCTTTTATACAGATTACATTGAGACGTTCTTGTATTATTGCCAAATATTCCTCCAGATATTTTCAGAAATCACACAATAATATTTTGATTGAAATTAGGGTATTTCTTTACATTAGTTTCTAAGTGACTGGCGACTGGTAGCGTCATCACAAAAGCAATAAAGATTTCTTTATTAGTCTTGCTTTTAATTTAATAGTGCTGAAGTAGTTGACTTTCGAACTCGTATGCAACATTATTCAGCAGTAGGAATTATCCCGTAATATACCGACAAACATCAAGGGGTGATAGAGAACATCAAAACAAATATTTTTTGCCCAGTAAGTATATGTTTACAAATGAGCTATTTGGGCAATACACAAAAATACTCTTTTTTGGTACTAGTATTTTGGGCTTTTAACTGAACCGCTATTTACAGCACCGAAAACATTTACTTATCATTAACATTCCGAATATTCCCAGCTTAGTGTGGAAGATAACCAACCTACAAGTATTCGTGTAATTGCACATCAGATAGGATCATCTAGGAATTCCTCCCAATTGAATCCTCTCGGAACAACTTTTGTATTCTTTTCATTAACAATGCGTACAAGCTTTAAATCCTGAAGATTATCTACACCGGTTGGCTTTTTGTCAATGGTTTTTAAATAGTAACGAGCGATATTTTGAAAGAATATTGTTTTCAGGTGAGGCATGTTTTACGCGCGGTGCCTACTTTAATATCAGAAATAGCCATATTTGGCACGATGAAAATCCGCACGCTGTGGCCCATAAAAGACACCAACAACATGTGGGCCGGTATTTTTGGAGACAACATAATTGTAAAGCCTGCCCGTTTAAATGCAGACAGTCATTTCCATTTTCTACAAAATTCCTTGCCTCGATTAATGCGAAATAGCCCTAATCAGTTTAATACCTATTAACCTTACAAATAACATGTGGTTTCAACGTGACCGAGCACCTCCACATAGGTGAGAGTTGAGGTATTTAAATCAGCGATTTTCCCAATTATGGATTCAAAGAGGAAGTACCGTTGCCCGGTCTTTCTTATGCTAATGCTAATGATTAAAAATGTATATGTCTTAATAATAATAACTTAATAATAATTCGATGCCTTAAAAATTCTTAATAGTCAAGTATTCTACTCGTTATTGTTGGTTATTTAATGTTATAATAAATAAATAGTTTTTATGTCACCTCTTTTGATACAATACTTTTTAAGCAAAAATTATAAACCTATATTAACAAGAGAACTCCTAAATTATTATTTAAATGAATGCTATTATTATTCATAATACTAAACTGTAATATTAATAAATACAAAGGCTTTTAAATTAGCTCCTTTGCAACGGTTAAGGCAAAAACTTAACTTGATTTGAACTGAAATAATTTTTTTCAAATAGATAGAATCAAACGGGGAAGTTACAACATGTGTTCCTACTATTAAGGCAATCCCCAAGTGCTACATTCCAACACGTTGCGAAAAAAATCTGCAGAATAAAAGCATCAGCCCTTTGCACACATTGCTAAGATGACTAGCGATAAAAATCCGTCCTTTCTTTTATTGTACTACTAAATGAGCAGTCTTTTTATACCATAAAGGGCGTCGTAGCGTCTTATTTATTAAAGCGGGTTTCAAAGAGATAAAAAGCGATTTTACAACTGTTCAAAGAACGTTTTGAAGATTTTATTTATTAATATAATATAAAAAAAAAGCCTACATTTTTTACTGTATTCTTATTATAAAGATTTAACCTTCTTTTACCGTATTTTTATTATAAAGATTTTAACCTTAAAACGATGCCATCCCAAATTCTGGAGCCGTTATCTGATAAAGAAAACATTTCAGAAACGAGGCTTTTCGGAAGATTAGTTAAATTTGTTTTCCTATTGTAGTTGGCTAAAGCAAAATGAGTTTTTTTTATTAAAAGGCTTTTGTTTCGGGGCCAAAGTAAAAGAATGAAACAGGATGAGGGCCTTTATTTATGTTTTTGTGTTTGCTTAGCATAATTTAATACGCTAAGATCATTATTTATTTATTTTATGTATAGCAAAGATAATTATTTTTATACCAAGTGGCGAAAGGTACTGATTTATAACTAGAAGGTAATAATTCATACGAGACACATATTTTAGCTTTTCACAGAGGTGTGTATTCTATTTTTTTTCGCAAGCTATCACACCAGAAAAGTATGAAGCAGGTGCTACTGGAATTTATTTTCAACCTTTTGGTATTATGACAAGATATGTCTAGACCATTAATATCCATTCCATTTATCGAGAAAGAAAGGAATTATACATTGATATGTAAATAATAATACTGATGTTATTAATAATAACAATACGTTTATTAAAAATATGTGTGAAAATAATGTGTGTTAAGTTAGTTTTGCATTACCATATTGTCTTGCCACTCATTAGAGTTCTCCATTAAGTAGCACGACAACATCCATTGAAAAATTAATATTAATTAATAAATATTTGTCTGGCTTCTTTTCTTCTAATAAATTATTCCTTTGTGTCCTCTGTAAGAAATTAAGAATACCGATTGTTGTCAAACCATAAGTAATACTATTATACTCTCACGAGATGTGT